>NC_000070.6:9390000-9485000 GCF_000001635.26 Mus musculus | reverse complement strand
TTAGTCAAGATGTTTTTTGTTTGCTTGCTTATTGGTTCTTTTATTTACTTACATTTCAAATGTTGTCCCCCTTCCTGATCCCTCCACAAAACCTCCATCCTCCTCCCCCTTTGTCTCTAAGAGGGTGCTCCTCCACCTACCCACTCCTGCCTCACTTCTCCAGCATCCCCCTACACTGGGGTATCAAACCTCCACAGAACCAAGGACTTCTCCTCCCATTGATGCCAGATAAGGCCATCCTCTGCTACATATGCAGCTGGAGCCATGGACCCATCCATGTGTACTCTTTGGTTGGTAGTTTAGTTTCCTTTCTTAAACAAAGCAACTGAGTCACTATGAGATGTTTTGCACAAAATATTTTTCATCTCAGTGAAACTAAAATATTCTTTGAAGTCTTTAGAGAGAAACTGGAAGTTAATCCGTGATGAAGGCCTCATGGTGATGGATAAAGCCAAGGGTCTCTTCCTGCCTGAGGACGAAAACCTTCGGGAGAAGGGCGACTGGAGCCAGTTCACACTGTGGCAGCAAGGTGAGCTCTTGTCTTCTAGATTATCTTCCTCATGCACAGGCCAGATGATAAGTGAGTAGTCTTCTACTGACAGCTTCCTGTGACATATGATCTGCCCGCACCGTCTTTAAACATGTGCATCTGCTTGTTTGTATACATATGTGTATGTGGATAAATACGCAAGTGCTTTCAATTAAAGAGTGCTCTATTCTCTGTACCTCTGCAGTGCATGAGTAGCTGGAGAGCCCAGCACGTCTGTCACTGTCTCAGAAGGGAGTATCTCTGAACTGTGTTCACTGCTGTAAAGTGCATATTAGGCTGGGGGGACAAAATGGCAACAGCACGGTGGGAGCCACTGCAGAGGCTGAAGCTGGTGGCAGCAGAAGTGGTGGTGGCAGTGGTGGTGGGGGTAGTGGTGGTGGTGGCGGTGGCGGAGGCAGTGGTGTGCTTTGTTATGGCTCTTTTCTACTTCCTCATTCATAAGCTTCTTCTTGTTCTTTCTGTTGATATTCAGTTCTGGAAAACATTTTGGTTGAAATGCCTTAGCAAATTTGTTACATTCTTTATTAATATAAGCATTTAAGTTTGATGAATATGTGGATTCAGATGCTTAACCTATACTGAGTTTTAAATTAGAGTGAATTTATGTCTTGATTTCCATTTCAAATCAAAATAATTGTGTGTGTGTTTTTGTTAGAAAGAGAGAGTATGTGTGTTGCAGGATTTAAATGGAGAACTTCACATGTATTAGGCAAATGATGAAATACCAAGTTCTACCCCCCAGCTCTTGTATTCCTTTTTGAATAATCAACTTTTTTCTCTTTATTATATTTTTATTATTTAAAACAAAATTTAAGTGTAAAGTATATTGGTGCTTTCCCACTCCTACCCACCCAACTTTAAGTTCTTTCTCAAAAACCAAGCATAAACCCCAAAGCAACAAAACCTCCCAAAGAGAACAAAATAAACTAACAGCCCTCCTTTGACAACAAATTGTAACCACATAAAAGCACGTGAGATTTTTCCCCTGTGCCCATATCTTCAAGGCTTTTCCCCACTTTCTCCTCTATAAGTTTCAGTGTCTCTGGTTTTATGTGAAGTTCTTTGATCCATTTAGATTTGACCTTAGTACAAGGAGATAAGTATGGATCAATTCGCATTCTTCTACATGATAACAACCAGTTGTGCCAGCACCAATTGTTGAAAATGCTGTCTTTCTTCCACTGGATGGTTTTAGCTCCCTTGTCGAAGATCAAGTGACCATAGGTGTGTGGGTTCATTTCTGGGTCTTCAATTCTATTCCATTGGTCTACTTGTCTGTCTCTATACCAGTACCATGCAGTTTTTATCACAATTGCTCTGTAGTAAAGCTTTAGGTCAGGCATGGTGATTCCACCAGAGGTTCTTTTATCCTTGAGAAGAGTTTTTGCTATCCTAGGTTTTTTGTTATTCCAGATGAATTTGCAAATTGCTCCTTCTAATTCGTTGAAGAATTGAGTTGGAATTTTGATGGGGATTACATTGAATCTGTAGATTGCTTTTGGCAAGATAGCCATTTTTACAATGTTGATCCTGCCAATCCATGAGCATGGGAGATCTTTCCATCCTGAACAGAACAGCAATGGCTTGTGCTGTAAGATCGAGAATTGACAAATGGGACCTAATGAAACTCCAAAGTTTCTGCAAGGCAAAAGACACCGTCAATAAGACAAAGAGACCACCAACAGATTGGGAAAGGATCTTTACCTATCCTAAATCAGATAGGGGACTAATATCCAACATACATAAAGAACTCAAGAAGGTGGACTTCAGAAAATCAAATAACCCCATTAAAAAATGGGGCTCAGAACTGAACAAAGAATTCTCACCTGAGGAATACCGAATGGCAGAGAAGCACCTGAAAAAATGTTCAACATCCTTAATCATCAGGGAAATGTAAATCAAAACAACCCTGAGATTCTACCTCACACTAGTCAGAATGGCTAAGATCAAAAATTCAGGTGACAGCAGATGCTGGCGTGGATGTGGAGAAAGAGGAACACTCCTCCATTGTTGGTGGGATTGCAGGCTTGTACAACCACTCTGGAAATCCGTCTGGCGGTTCCTCAGAAAATTGGACATAGTACTACTGGAGGATCCAGCAATACCTCTCCTGGGCATATATCCAGAAGATGCCCCAATTGGTAAGAAGGACACATGCTCCACTATGTTCATAGCAGCCTTATTTATAATAGCCAGAAGCTGGAAAGAACCCAGATGTCCCTCAACAGAGGAATGGATACAGAAAATGTGGTACATCTACACAATGGAGTACTACTCAGCTATTAAAAAGAATGAATTTATGAAATTCCTAGCCAAATGGATGGA
Source organism: Mus musculus (assembly GCF_000001635.26). Taxonomy (NCBI): domain Eukaryota; kingdom Metazoa; phylum Chordata; class Mammalia; order Rodentia; family Muridae; genus Mus; species Mus musculus. Next base: position 9,482,125 of record NC_000070.6, on the reverse strand, counting down.
CCTGGAGGGCATCATCCTGAGTGAGGTAACACATTCACAAAGGAACTCACACAATATGTACTCACTGATAAGTGGATATTAGCCCAAAACCTAGGATACCCAAGATATAAGATACAATTTCCTAAACACATGAAACTCAAGAAAAATTAAGACTGAAGTGTGGACACTATGCCCCTCCTTAGAAGTGGGAACAAAACACCCTTGGAAGGAGTTACAGAGACAAAGTTTGGAGCTGAGATGAAAGGATGGACCATGTAGAGACTGCCTTATCCAGGGATCCACCCCATAATCAGCATCCAAACGCTGACACCATTGCATACACTAGCAAGATTTTATCGAAAGGACCCAGATGTAGCTGTCTCTTGTGAGACTATGCCGGGGCCTAGCAAACACAGAAGTGGATGCCCACAGTCAGCTAATGGATGGATCACAGGGCTCCCAATGGAGGAGCTAGAGAAAGTACCCAAGGAGCTAAAGGGATCTGCAACCCTATAGGTGGATCAACATTATGAACTAACCAGTACCCCGGAGCTCTTGACTCTAGCTGCATATGTATCAAAAGATGGCCTAGTCGGCCATCACTGGAAAGAGAGGCCCATTGGACACACAAACTTTATATGCCCCAGTACAGGGGAACGCCAGGGCCAAAAAGGGGGAGTGGGCGGGTAGGGGAGTGGGGGTGGGTGGGTATGGGGGACTTTTGGTATAGCATTGGAAATGTAAATGAGCTAAATACCTAATAAAAAATGGAAAGAAAAAAAAAAGCACGTGAGAGCACCATACACACACGTGCACACACACACAGACACACACAAACAAACAACAACAACAAAAACTACAGAGTCTATTATGGGTTGGTCAGCTACTCCTGAACATGAGCCCTGCCCTGGACTGGCTGATATACCCAGTGTCATTTTATTGGGAAAAACCGAATTTCCCTCTCCCCACAGGTATAAATGACAGTTCAGGTGTTAACCTTTACCCTAGTGGATAGGTTTTTATTTTTTCATTTATTCATTACATTTTTTAAGAAATACAACAAATTAAATATAGTAAGACAAAACAGAAACAATCACATCGAAGCTGAACAAGACAAACCAACAGGAATTTAAAAAAAAAAAAAAGAGCCCAAGAGAAAGCACAAGAATCAGAGACTCACTCATTTGCACCTTCAGAAATCTCCTTTAAAAAAATCACTAAATTATGGAAACTATAATATAAACACAGAGGACCTGGTGCAGGCCTATGCTGGCCCCATGCATGCTGCTTCTGTATATGTGAGTTCGTTAAGTTTTGCTCATATTGATTTAGAGGGCCTTGTTTTCTTTTGACCATCCACTCTGTCTCTTAGATTCTCTCTGCTTCCTCTTTCATGGGGTTCCCAGAGTTCTGAGAAAAGGGATTTGATGGAGACATCCCATTTAGTGCTGAGTGTTCCAAGGTCTCTCACTCTGCAGTGTCTATCTATGGGTCTCTGTGTTTGTTCCTATCTGGTGCAGAATGAAGCTTATCTGATGATGACTGAACAAGGCACTGATCTATGAGAATAGCAGAGTATCATTAGGAATCATTTTATTGCTACATTCTTTTTTCTTTACACCAGTGTTACTTGGCTTCTACCCTAGGTCCCTGGGGTATCTAGTCTCAGGTTCTTTGTCACCCAGGAAGTATTGAGTGTGTATTTAATCTTGTGGAGTGGGCCTTGTGTCAAATCAGATATTTGTTGGTTACTCCCATATGCTTTGTGCCACCACTGCACTAGCATGTCTTGCAAGTAGTACATTGTTGCAGATAAAGGGTTCATGGTTCATGTGGTGTTTACATTTTTATTTCTGTAATGTGGAGAGTATCATTCTGTGCCAAAGATACTAGCAAGTAGGGGGTAAAGGCTCTATATAGGCACCAGTTCAAATGTTCAATGAATTGTATAGGTGTTGTTTCAGGCATGGGGTCTTGCTGTCAGTTTGTGGAGAGCAATCTATAGTCTTGGTAACTGCCTGAGTTGTTTGAAGAGTCCTGTGGGGACCCTTTGGCCAGTAACTCTAATAGATGTAACAAATTATGGTTCATTGGTGGCAAGAGATGACCAGTTGGGACTTGATCTCTCCATTATTTGTATATATTTTAGGAGGCTTGTACTGTATTAGATTTCCATACTACCCCTCAAATGCCCTTCAGTTTTAGCAGTTGCTTTATGTATTCCCTCCCATACATCCCTCATTATGTATTTATTCCTTTCCCCTTTCCTTATCAGATCTATCTGTTCCATCTCGTCCCTTATGCTATTCCTACCCTCTGTTGGTCTATGGCTTGTAGTTTGGTAATCTTTGACTTAACACTAGATATGCTCTTATAATCCAATTATCAAATAATATTTTGTCTTTCCTAGTCTGGGATACTTCACTCGGGATGCATTTGTGTATTGGTTTGGTTTGGTTTCCATCAATTTACCTGAAAATTTCATGGGATCTTTTTTTAACAGCTGTGTAATTCTCCATTCTGTAAATGTACCATATTTTCTTTATCCATTCTTCAGTTGTGGGGCATGTAGGTTGTTTCCAGTTTCTGGCTATTATGAATAGATCAGTAATGAACATAGTTGAGCAATTTTCTCTGTGGCAGATACTTTGTGTATGTGCCAAAGAGTGGTATAGCTGGATCTTGAGGTAGATTGATTCCCATCTTCCTGTGGGACTGCCACACTGATTTCCATAGTGGCTAAAGTCCCATCAGCAATGTATGAGTGTTCCCTTTATTCCACATCCTCTCCAGCAAGAGCTGTCACTTCTTTTGTTGATGGTAGCCATTCTGACATTAGTTATATGGAATCTCAAAGTAGTTTTGATTTGCATTTCCCTGATGGCTAAGGATGCTGAACATTTCTTCTCAGCCATTTGAGATTTCTCTGTTGAGAATTCTCTATTTAGATATGTATCCCATTTTATAATTGGGTTGTTTTCTTGATACTAATTGTTTGAGTTCTTTAAATATTTTGGATATTAGCCCTCTACCAGAAATATAAGAATAATCAATTTTCTAGCAGTGAAGAGTGATAGAGCTGACAGATATCGTATATTTTCTTAACCAATAAGTTTGTAAATGGATACCTACAGTGCTAGGGGCCTGAGTCAGTGTTAGAGCTCTAGCCTGGGTTGTACGAGACCCTGGGCTTGCTTGCTAGAAGTCTAACAAATTACTATGTGACTACTGTTAAATGTGTGTCTGGCTCACAAATTAAACAAATATTGCCAACCATGACTAAAGTACAAAGGAAACACATACCACACATCTTTATTCTAGAGCCTAGAGCAAATGGTACTAACAATTCTCACCACTTCAGGATGACTGAAGCCCTAAGTCCTCCTCTGCAGTCTGCTTGTGGCAAGGATAGAATGTGATTGGAAACTGTATTTTAATGCACAGGGCTTGGAAACAGCAAGCTTAGTTTACACTGTTGTGCTGAGCAGCCACTAGCATTGATCAGAGTTGTCATGTAAAATGAAATTTCTCTTCTCTGAATATTAAGAAGAATATACCCAAGTCTCTAGCTCCATGAATATACCTGATAAAGTCATATGCATTATTCTTTTATATCTTTTATATCTGTATTGACTGTTAGATCTCTTGCCAGAGCCATTGTCCCAAAAAAGCCAAGTTTGCTGCTTGTTAAGAATTAACTTTGTAGCATTGGAAATGTAATTGAAGAAAATACGTAATAAAAAAAAGGAAAAAAAAAAAGAATTAACTTTGGTGACAAATAATAAAAAACACAAGCAAATTCACTGTTAGCAACACTGGGCATTCCTCATGCAATCGCAGACTTAACAATGCCTCCTGCCTTGTAACCTGTGATGTAACAAAATGAGGATGTGTTCTTTAGGATCTGGAAATCATGGTCCTTGTTTACAGTTTTGAATGTATTCTCTCTTGATCTACATGTGGGCATGCCCTGAATCTCCTTGAAAAGAGTAAAGAAAGTAGTTGCATTGAGTATAGAGTGGTTCCCACTGCCAGTGAATACTGGGAAGAAGAGTATTGAGTACATGCCAGTGATTCTGCAGGGTTGCAGTGTAATGGGAACTCATTAGTAAAGGGCAACAAAGAGGCAGGGCTGAGGCCTGGATTAGTCAGGGTTCTCTAGAATAAAAGAACTTATAAAACGAATATATATATGTAGAGAGAGAGAGAGAGAAAGGATTTATTAGAATGACTTATAGGCTGTAGTCCTGCTAATCCAACAATGGCTGCCTATGAAAAGAAGATGCAAGAATGCAAGAGTTGTTCAGTCCATGAGGCTGGATGGCTCAGCTGGTCTTCAGTATAAGCGGGAATCCTGAAGAAGTAGGCTCTAATGCCACTGAAGAAATGGACTTGCTAGTGAGGGCAAGAGCCAGAAGATAAAGAGAGAAGCTGCCTTCTTCCAAGTCCTTTAAATAGGCTTCCAGCAGAAATGTGGCCCAGATTAGAGATGTGTCTTCCTACCTCAAAAAAATCTGGATTAAAGAGGTGACTCCCCACCTCAACGATCCAGATTAGAAGTGGATCTTTCCCATTTCAAATGATTTAAGTAAAAATTCCCTCACAGATGTGCCCATCACAAGGCCTATCTAAAAGCCTAGATGTTGGATCTATGACAGGTGCACTGTAATTGCTAACTCTCTGCTCTCCCATTAAGCGTGGTACCTCTCTGTGTGTTGGTTTGTCCTCTGCATAACAAGACCTGAGTGACTTCCTTCCTGGCTACAGTGAACATCATACATCACTAAGTGTCTGACCATAGTGAGCAATATGGGAATTTTGTGTTGAGTGCGCCCTTCCAAACACATGTGGATACTTAAAACACTGGGTTGCAAGCTGTGGATGTTGAACCACTACTGCCAACCTTCTCCTGAAAGAGACTCTATACCTTAGGACTACACAAGATATACAAGCTGGTTGGTTCCCTGATGCTTGAGATCAACTATGTCTGGTCAGAAATAGTTCAGGCTTCCAAGGTTTTCTGACCTGGGAATAAGGGCATGAACTTTGTCACTTGAGTGTTTATGATCAAAGCATGGTCTAGACCTGAGGTCACTTGAACACTATACCAGAAAGCCAGAAAGCTCAGTTAGTTTCAGCTTATGGATATGTAAATTAGGGATCCTCACTTTTTACATGCCTAGAGGTTAAAACTCAGACCTCACCAGAGGAAGTCCTGGTGACAGGATTAATTTGGTAGTCTTGGCACAACTGACCAATCAGGTGTTACACAAGCTCAGGCCCTACCAATGGGTGGGGAAGAACCCAACTGCTCTGGTGGCTTCAAGCTACCAGACTTCACCCAGCTTCAACTTGAGCAGCCTCGTCCCCTGCTAGCCCTCCTAAAACCTTACTTATAGATGCCCTGGAAAACCAGGACTAAAGAGTCCATTTTGATGGTTTATACATTTGTTTGCTACTCTTTCAAGCTGGCTTACATTGTTTGGCTCATCAGGGCACACTATTGCTAACTAAAAAGAGCACATAGCAATGTACTTGATTTAAAAGCAAAAAGTTCATCTGCAAAGAGCTAATAAAACGGTAGAAACCATTTCCTAAGTTTAGCGGTCCACTTGACAGAGGCAGAAGACATGGTGCTTTATCTCTTAGAACTCATTTTGTTCTCAGCATAAGATTATCTTAGTGAACATGAACATTAAAGTCAAACTCATCTTTAGATGTAATTTCTTTTATAGGAATTTTGAATAGGAAAACAAAATTTTCTTTCTTTAAAAAACAAAACAAAATCCTGTTGTTTTCCTCCTCCATGAAAGCTAGTGGTAATGTATACATTCTGAGCACATCTTCTCAGGAAGAATGTGGAGAAAGTTTACATGGTCCAAGATGCTGAAGATGAAGTCTTAGAATCTGTTCTTGGTATAATTACTCATAAAAAATACTTTTTTTTAAAAGATCCTGACGTATGTTCTTTAAATGTCACTTTAGCAACATATGATTCTTAATACATTGAAAAATACACTAAATTCCAATGAAAAATGTTTTGCTATCTCTTAGAAATGCATTTCAGGTTAGGCATAGAGCATAAAGTATTCTCCTTTCTTAGAGACTGTATTAATTTCTGTGTACTACAATAATTTGGCACAAACTAGTGATGTGAAGGCATAGCTCAGAGGTCTTCAGTGGGTTTCACTTGCTAAAACCAAGTCATTATCCTTCAACAGGCTTCAGATTCTAGTATTTGCCCATGGCCTTTGTGTCCCTTATCCATCTCTATAACAAGAAATGGCTGGTCTGTTTCCTTATAATCTGAATTATACACTCATTTCTCTCACTTTTACACATATAAGGGCCCTACAATGACATTGACCTTTAACTGTCTTTCTCTTGGCCTTCCAATAGCAAAGGTGATCATACAAGTACACGTGGCTCAAATGAGATGAGATAAAGTTTTACTGCAGTTTGGTTGTGTGTGTTTGTGTGTCTTTGTGTGTCTGTGTGTGTCTGTGTGTGTGTGTATGTTTCAGTAGTATCTCATTATGTGATCAGGTTGGTCTTGAACTCCTAGGCTCAAGCAATCCTAGTTAACTTGCAGAATAGCTGAGAGCACAGATGCACAATGACAACTGGGATTTGCTTCTCAGTAGTTTTATCATCTTTTGTTCTAGGAAGGAAGAATGAGAATGCCTGTAAAGGAGCGCCTAAGACCTGTGCTTTACTAGAAAAGTTTTCCGAAACAACAGGATGCAGAAGAGGACAGGTACCAAGGGTGTTTTCAGAGATGGGAAGAAGACAGTTTGTTGTCAGGAAAGAGGCAGAGCTGACCTTTACAAAAATCACAGTTATTTCCCTTGGCACAATGGATGTCTCTTTTCCCATTCGCTTTTTAATGAAACATAATTTCATGTGGTTGATGTCAAAATTTGAAGGTCGAAAATGTTGAGTATTATGTCACTTTGTGGGAAATGAGACTGCTTGTTTTTTGGCTCCTTCACAAAGAAATAAGATAAGAATATAAGTCCCAAGGGTTACAAAGACTCTCGTATGAATTGATCTTGATTCTGCTGCCTCTCCATGCCTTGTTTAATTGATGATTGGGTGTCATACTTTCGATACAGATCAAATACTCCATCATGCACCCTGGAACTCATGTGTGGCCGCATACAGGACCCACAAACTGCAGGCTCCGAATGCATCTGGGGTTAGTGATCCCCAAGGAAGGCTGCAAGATCCGGTGTGCCAATGAGACCAGGTATGTTTCCTTTGTCATCCCTTTCTTTTGTACCCATCCCTCAACAGTAGATGTCCTTAGAGAAAGTCTGTGGTCCATGGGATCATGTCCCTTTCTGCAGTATACAGGAGTGAAGTCATTTACATCCAGACTTTACTTTGTGACCTGGTTGGTGAGGTGTCATTCACAGTCAGAGCAGGTCTGCCATTTACCCCCAGAGCGCTCATCTGCCTGCCCAGCTGCCTTGGTTCTTCAAGGTGGACAGCCTTGCATTCAGAGTCAATTCACTTGCCTTAAGCTCCCCACATTCTGCATTGTGCTTTAGGTTCCACAGATTGAGTTATGTATATGTATAGGAAGTCTTTCTCCTTGAAGATATCACCCAGTGGGCACTTGCATTTTGCTCTAGAGGCAACAACATGGTTCTGTGAGTGACTACCACTATGTAACTTTGACTAGTCAGTTAATCTCCTTAAATCTCAGCTTCCTGCTTATAAAATGTGGCAGCAATACTGACTCTTCAGGGTTGTATGATGGTAAAGTGTACAATCCTAAGAGACACTTGATCCTCTTCCTGAGATCAGCAAGGCCATGGTAAATGGTAGGACTCACCTCACATCGTGCTTTCTCCTCTTCTAATCACAGCAGCTGATTCGCCCTCTTGTGAACAAGGCACACTTGGCTCAAGACACACTGAACAAGCCTCACAAGCTCTGGTCTTTTTGAGGAGTTATCTAGATAGTTGTTTTATGTATTCAAAGTATACCAATTACTAGGATCCAATTTCAGTTCATAAAAATAAGGCCCGCCCTTTGCCATCTTGAGCTATGTGCTCAGTGCTGTGTGTCTCAGTGGGTGTTCTGGCCAGCCATCATTGCTGTTAATGTCTGTTAGCCTGCCGATCATGCTGAAGTGGAAGCTCCTGGACATGAGAAATCAGGAAGTTATCTTCTACAGCCCTTATTGTCTATGAGAGGGGATAGAATAGAGAGGACGACAAATGTTTTGGGACACTCAGTGTTGGACCACATGGGGCCCCCCTCGCTAAGACATACATGATCAGGAAGATACAAGAGAACTGGTACTACATGAGCCCAAGGGGAGCACAAGTCAAAGTTACAAATGGGTCACTTGCCCCTGAGGTTTGGGAATCTAGGGTAGCGTTTTGTTTTGTTGCTTATTTGTTTTTATACAAGAGGGTTATGGGTATTGAGAACTGAGAGGAAAACACTCTGAAATATCTACAAAAATAAGGATGCTGAATCTGAGAAACACTTTGTGGTTCAGCAGCCAAGAGTGAGAGCACATGAGGAGGAGGGTAAGGAAGTGAGTACGGCCATGGCCAGTTCCTGGGAAGGAAGCCTCTGACACCAAACTTATGGCTCAGCTCCTCGTCAGGGGCTGTTGTCTGAAGGGAGAGATGAGAGCATCCTCAGTAACTGACACAGTGAAATGTTCCAAAGTGAAGCAGGTAAAACCTGGGTGCTGGAAAGAGATGGAGACTAAAGAAGCAGGAGATATGAGAGGGTGGGCTCAGGGGCAATCCTCAGAGTGTGGTAACAGAAGAAGTCCAAGATAGCTTTCCTCGTTCAGTCTTCAGCAGGAAGATGCTGGTGCCTGGACACATTGACAACTGGAAATATATGAGGCAAGTTAATGGAAAGGAAAATGAATTTAGTGCTTATACCTATTTTATTTACATTGCTATTGAAACAGAGAGGAACTATCAAAGAGCTGGCTAGAACTAGGATAAGGTCGAGTCTGAAGACAGAGGTTTTCGAGTGGAACTTGGCAGGAGATCTGAGGGGCAGCTTGACGGATAACTGAGATGACAGTTACAGAGAGGGGGTGTTATGGGAAGCAGAGATGGATGACAGCACAAGAAAGTAGATAGAATCTTCCAGTTCTCCTTCCTGAATACAGGATAGTATCTAGAACTTGTTTGGTGGCTTTCAACCATTTCCATGCATGTTTTGTCTCTTAACTCCCTCTTTTGTCCCTCTCTCTCCCCCTCTCTTCCTCTTTTCCTTCCTTTATTCCCCCCTTCCTTCTTAGATAATTATAACCAAATTACTCAGTTAAGCATCCCTTTAGGCATAGGTAGGAAAGTGTGGAACTGACTTTGAGGATGAAGAAGATGACCTGAGGATGAAGAAGCAAGCTCAGCTAGAAGGATGGTCATGGCAGGCAGACAGACAGACAGGCGGGCAGGCAGGCAGGTGTGCAGGCAGGCAGGAGAGTGGGTGAGTAGAGCCAGAGGTATAGCCACAAAGGCTCTGAGAGCTCAGAATAGTAGGTGACTGTCTTAGTTGGGATTTTATTGCTGTGAAGAGACATCATGACCACAGCAACTCTTATAATGGAAAACATTTCATTAGGGCTGGCTTACAGTCTCAGGTTCAGCCCATTATCATCATGGTGGGAAGCATGGTTCTGGAAGAGCTGAGAGTTCTACATCTTGACCCAAAGGCATGTAGGAGTAGGGTCTCTTCCACAATGGCTGGAGCTTGGGCACTGGGAGACTTCAAAGCCCACTTACACAGTGACACACTTCCTTGAACAAGGCCACACCTATTCCAACAAGGCCACACTTCCTATTAGTACCACTTCCTTTGGGCCAAGCACATTCAAACCACTATTGATCTTACCTGGAACTGGCCATTTGGATGTACCTTTGCATCAGTGTGTCTCATGGCCACACTTGGGGATGCAAGCCACTGCTATTGCCTCCATGAATTTTAAACCACCCACCCTAGATTCTCACCAGAGGTCAAACAGCTCACCTAGAGGACTCTCATTGGCTATTAACTCGCAGACTATCAGTGTCTGCTGAGCTAAAATACACTCTAGTTCATGTGACACTAAAGAGCTACTAACAACAGTAATTTGCAAGCCGTCTATTTTGCAAATTCACAGTCATTTTAAAAACGTGCTCTCCACCCATTTGCCTATTACCAGGCACTGAGTTGATTCTGCAGAGGAGCTGGGAGCATGGAGAGTATTGCTCCTCCCCATGGCTGCCTGTCAGCAGTCCTCCTTCATCCCTGCTGTCAGGGGTGCATTCTCATCCTTAATCCTTCACTCAGTGGTACTTAGAATGGGTTTAGTATTTCATTGACAGAATAGTGCTTTTCATAAAAGAAATGGGTTGAGTTACCTAAGTTCTATATACTGCGTAAAGTGCATATACCAGGGAAACTGAATAGCCTATAGTCTATAAAGATTTAGAATACAAAGGCTTTCAAACCAAATACGGAAGCTTCATTCTGTGATACATCCTGCAAGGACTGAGTGTCAAAACAAGCATACCAGGAAAGAAGTCAGGCTTCCTTGTGCTGGGTGCCAGGCAGCGATCTTTTTTTCAGAGCCTGACACCTGGCCTGCTGAAAGAGTAGGTTACCCACGGCAGTTTGTTTGCTGTAGTTCTCAGATCTCGATAATCAGATTTCTGCTTCCCTGGAACCATGGGATTCCTGCCAGGGTGTGAGTCCTGTAAACATACCCTCACTACAACACAAAACACAACACTGTTTTTTCTCTGATATTGAGCTTGCAAGACATGTAGCCTTACACCTTAAGATAACATCTCACATTTACAAATACCTTCTGATTGTAAGATGAGATTGTGTGTCCCTTGGAAATAATTTATAAGACACAGAGAAAACTGATGTAAAGGACTGTCTTTGATCCTGTCACTCAGTGGTATTATCCAGATGCTTCTCGGTGCTGTCACGAGTGTGTTATTAATGCCAGAGACACAGCTGCGGCGACGCCACTTCTAAGCACATTAGGTACAACATCATTCTTAACAGTAATTCCAGGAAATCAGGCTTATTAAAATCCCTGTGTTACAACTCAGAAGACTAAGCTATAAAAACAAACTGCCTATTTGTATTAGCTTCTTTGGGAATTTATAAATGGCCACATGCTAGATGATATAAGACAGCAGAAGTTCATCCTGTCAGAGTGTGAGATCCAGGTGTTTGCAGGGCTGGCTCCTTCAGAGGCTCAAAGAGGCCATTTGTACCTCTCCTATCATTCTGGGGCTGCTTCTCAACCTTGGTGTTCCTTGGCTAGTAGATACTTAATTCCAGGCTCTTCCTCTACCTTCACCTCCTGCTTCCTGTATCTTCTATTTATTCTTTGACACTGACACTGTTGGACTTAGGGACCCTAATATTGTTTAGGGCTGATACCATTTCAAAAGCACACACTTGACATCTGCGTAGATCTCTATTCTAACTAATATTTTTTTTTTGTATTAACATGTAGTCAGAAGTAGGCTCAATCCTAAGTATTGTGGCTTGAACTATATTCCTAGGCCCAACCTCACAGCCTTGATGAGAAGGCTGTTTGTGGGGGGGGGGGGGGAGGAAGAGGGGGCATTTCTTCCTGTGCCACTGGGTAAGTATCAGGCACCAGCAAAGCACTGTTAAAATCTGTTAAAGTTACTATCAATATTAATGACGCATTCACTAAGTTGTTACTGTAAGTACTCCTAGTATCCACTTACCTATAAATAAGCAAAGATGGTGGGGATGGATCATATGACTCCCTACATGACATTTATTGGACAGTTGTCCTGCCACAGCTATCTTCAGCAAAAGGTCTATCATATAACCAGCAGGGAGCACTTTTACCAATACCATCTGTGTGCAACCCTACTTATATATCTTCGCAAAGCTAAGTGCTGATCATAGCTGATTAACTCAGCCTCTGAAAGCTGAACTTTGTACTAGACTTTGCTATCTCAAGCTTAAATGAGCTCTGGATGTCCCTGCAGCCATATGTATTCAGATCACTGAGGGGAGCTCTTCCCTGGCTGTGTAGCAGCAAGACAGCACTGACTGGTGCTCAGAGACAAGGGTGTGATTGGACCAAACCTAAGCAAGGCTCTTTGGTTCTCCTGTACTTAGGCATATAAAGTTTGCAATACCAAGGGGCCTCTCTTGCCAAATATGGCCAACTAGGCCATCTTCTGCTTCATATGCAGCTAGAGACATGAACTCTGGGGGTACTAGTTAGTTCATATTGTTGTTCCACCTATAGGGTTGCAGACCCCTTCAGCTCCTCCTTGGGTGCTTTCTCTAGCTTCTCCATTGGGGGCTCTAAACTTTGTCTCTATAACTCCTTTTATGGGTATTTTGTTCCCTATTCTAAGGAGGAATGAAGTATCCACCCCTTGGTCTTCCCTCTTCTTGATTGTCTTGTGTTTTGCACATTGTATCTTGGGTGTTCTATGTCTCTGGGCTAATATCCATGTATCAGGGAGTGCATATCTAATGACTTCTTTTGTGATTGGGTTACCTCACTAAGGATGATATCCTCCAGACACATCCATTTGTCCAAGAATTTCATAAATCCATTGTTTTTAATAGCTGAGTAGTACTCCATTGTGTAAATGTACCACATTTTCTGTATCCATTCTTCTGTTGAGGGACATCTGGGTTCTTTCTAGCTTCTGGCTATTATAAATAAGGATGCTATGAACATAGTAGAGCATGTGTTCTTATTACCAGTTGGAACATATTCTGGGTATATGCCCAGGAGAGGTATTGCTGGATCTTCCAGTAGTATTATGTCCACTTTGCTGAGGAACCTCCAAACTGACTCCAAAGTGGTTGTACAAGCTTGCAATCCCACCAGCAATGGAGGAGTGTTCTTCTTTCTCCACATCCTTACCTGCGTCTGCTGTCACCTGAATTTTTGATCTTAGCCATTCTGACTAGTGTTAGATGGAATCTTAAGGTTGTTTTGATTTGCATTTCCCTGATGATTAAGGATGTTGAACATTTTTTTTCAGGTGCTTCTCAGCCATTTGGTATTCCTCAGTTGAGAATTCTTTGTTTAGCTCTGTACCCCATTTTTAATGGGGTTATTTGAATTTCTGGAGTCCAACTTCTTGAGCTCTTTGTATATGTTGGATATTAATCCCCTATCAGATTTAGGATTGGTAAAAATCCTTTCCCAATCTGTTGGTGGCCTTTTTCCTCTTATTGAAAGTGTCTTTTGCCTTACAGAAGCTTTGCATTTTCATGAGGTCCCATTTGTCAATTCTTGATCTTACAGCACAAGCCATTGCTGTTCTGTTTAGGAATTTTTCCCCTGTGCCCATATCTTCGAGGCTTTTCCCCACTTTCTCCTCTATTAATTTCAATGTCTCTGGTCTTATGTGGAGGTCTTTGATCCACTTAGACTTGAGCTTTGTACAAGGAGATAAGAATGGATCAATTCGCATTCTTCTACATGATAACTGCCACTTGTGCCAGCACCATTTGTTGAAAATGCTGTCTTTTTTCCACTGGATGGTTTTAGCTCCCTTGTCAAAGATCAAGTGACCATAGGTGTGTGGGTTTATCTCTGGGTCTTCAATTCTGTTCCATTGGTCTACTTGTCTGTCACTATACCAGTACCATGCAGTTTTTATCACAATTGCTCTGTAGTACAGTTTTAGGTCCGGCATGGTGATTCCACCAGAGGTACTTTTATCCTTGAGAAGAGTTTTTGCTATCCTACGTTTTTTGTTATTCCAGATGAATCTGCTGATTGCCCTTTCTAATTCGTTGAAGAATTGAGTTGGAATTTTGATGGGGATTGCATTGAATCTGTAGATTGCTTTTGGCAGAATAGCCATTTTGACTATATTAATCCTGCCAATCCACAAGCATGAGAGATCTTTCCATCTTGAGATCTTCTTCAGTTTCTTTCTGCAGAGACTTGAAGTTCTTACCACACAGATCTTTCACTTCCTAAGTTAGAGTCATACCAAGGTATTTTATATTATTTGTGACTATTGTGAAGGGTGTTGTTCCTCTAATTTCTTTTGTAGCCTATTTTTCCTTTGTGTAGAGAAAGGCCATTGATTAATTTGAGTTAATTTTATATCCAATTTTATATACTGGTTTGCACTGTACAGGTTTAGGAGTTCTCTGGTAGAGTTTTTGGGGTCACATATATACTATCATCTCATCTGCAAATAGTGATATTTTGACTTCTTCCTTTCCAATTTGTATCCCCTTGATCAAATTGCTCTGGCTAGGACTTCAAGTACAATGTTGAATAGGTAGGGAGAGAGTGGACAGCCTTGTCTAGTCCCTGATTTTAGTGGGATTACTTCCAGCTTCTCTCCATTTACTTTGATGTTGGCTACTGGTTTGCTGTAGATTGCTTTTACTATGTTTAGGTATGGGCCTTGAATTCCTGTTCTTTCCAAGACTTTTATCATGAAGGGGTATTGGATTTTGTCAAATGCTTGCTCAGCATCTAACAAGATGATCATGGGGTTTTTGTCTTTGAGTTTGTTTATATAGTGGATTACGTTTAGGGATTTCCGTATATTAAACCATCCCTGCATCCCTGGAATGAAGTCTACTTGGTCATGGTGGATGATCGTTTTTTATGTGTTCTTGGATTCGTTTTGCAAGAATTTTACTGAGTATTTTTGCATCGATATTCATAAGGGAAATTGGTCTGAAATTCTCTTTCTTTGTTGGATCTTTTTGTGCTTTAGGTATCCGAGTAATTGTGGCTTCATAGAATGAATTGGGTAGAGTACCTTCTGTTTCTATTTTGTGAAATAGTTTGAAAAGAGTTGGAATTAGGTCTTCTTTGAAGGTCTGATAGAACTCCACACTAAACCTATCTGGTCCTGTGCTTTTTTTGGTTGGGAAACTATTGATGACTGCTTCTATTTCTTTAGGGGAAATGGGAATGCTTACCTCATTAATCTGATCCTGATTAATTTTGGTACCTGGTATCTGTCTAGGAAGTTGTCCATTTCATCCAGGTTTTCTAGTTTTGTTGAGTATAGCCTTTTGTAGTAGGATCTTATGATGTTTTGGATTTCCTCAGGTTCTGTTGTTATGTCTCCTTTTTCATTTTTGATTTTGTTAGTTAGGATACTGTCCCTGTGCCCTCTAGTGAGTCTGGCTAAGGGTTTATCAATCTTGTTGATTTTCTCAAAGAACCAGCTCCTTGTTTGGTTGAATCTTTGAATAGTTCTTTTTGTTTCCACTTGGTTGATTTCAGCCCCAAGTTTGATTATTTCTTGCCATCTACTCCTCTTGGGTGAATTTGCTTCCTTTAGTTCTAGAGCTTCTAGGTGTGCTGTCAGGCTGCTAGTGTATGCTCTCTCTAGTCTCTTTTTGGAGGCACTCAGGGCTATGAGTTTTCTTCTTAGGACTGCCTTCATTGTGTCCCATAAGTTTGGGTATGTTGTGGCTTCATTTTCAGTAAACTCTAAAAAGTCTTTAATTTCTTTCTTTATTTCTTCCTTGATCAAGGAATCATTGAGTAGAGTGTTGTTCAGTTTCCACGTGAATGTTGGCTTTGTATTATTTATGTTGTTATTGAAGATCAGGCTTAGTCCGTGTTGATCAGAAAGGATGCATGGGATAATTTCAATATTTTTGTATCTATGGAGACCTGTTTTGTGAACAATTATATGGTCAATTTTGGAAGAGGTCCCGTGAGGTGCTGAGAAGAAGGTATAGCCTTTTGTTTTAGGATAAAATGTTCTGCAGATATTTATTAAATCCATTTGTTTCATAACTTCTGTTAGTATCCATGTGTGTCTGTTTACTTTCTGTTTCCAGGATATGTCCATTGTTGAGAGTGGGGTGTTGAAGTCTCCTACTATTATTGTGTGAGGTGCAATGTGTGCTTTGAGCTTAACTAAAGTTTCTTTAATGAATGTGGCTGCCCTTGTATTTGGAGCATAGATATTCAGAATTGAGAGTTCATCTTGGTGTATTTTACCTTTGATGAGTATGAAGTGCCCCTTCTTGTCTTTTTTGATAACTTTGGGTTGGAAGTCAATTTTATTCAATATTAGAATGGGTACTCCATCTTGTTTCTTGGGACCATTTGTTTGGAAAATTGTTTTCCAGTCTTTCACTCTGAAGTAATGTCTGTCCTTTTCCCTGGGGTGGGTTTCCTGTTAGCAACAAAATGTTGGTCCTGTTTGTGTAGCCAGTCTATTAGTCTATGTCTTTTTATTGGGGAATTGAGTTCATTGATGTTAAGAGAAATTAAAGAAAAGTAATTATTGCTTCCTGTTTGTTGTTGTTGTTGTTGTTGCTGTTGTTAAAGTTGGTATTCTGTTCTTGAGGCTGTCTTCTTTTAGGTTTGTTGAAGGATTACTTTCTTGCTTTTTCTAGGGTGTAGTTTCTGTCCTTGTGTTGATGTTTTCCCTTCACTATCCTTTGAAGGGCTGGATACCTGGAAAGATATTTTGTGAATTTGGTTTTATCCTGGAATACTTTGGTTTCTCCATCTATGGTAATTGAGAGTTGTGATGGGTATAGTAGCCTGAGCTGGCATTTGTGTTCTCTTAGGGTCTGCGTAATATCTGTCCAGGATCTTCTGGCTTTCATAGTCTCTGGTGAGAAATCTGGTGTAATTCTAATAGGTCTGCCTTTATATGTCACTTTACCTTTTTCCCTTACTACTTTTAATATTCTATCTTTATTTAGTGCATTTGTTGTTCTGATTATTATGTGTCGGGAGGAATTTCTTTTCTGGTCCAGTCTATTTGGAGTTCTGTAGGCTTCTTGTATGTTCACGGGCATCTCTTTCTTTAGGTTTGGGAAGTTTTCTTCTATAATTTTGTTGAAGATATTTGCTGGCCCTTTAAGTTGAAAATCTTCATTCTCATCTACTCCTATTATTCGTAGGTTTGGTCTTCTCATTGTGTCCTGGATTTCCTGGATGTTTTGAGTTAGGATCTTTTCACATTTTCCATTTTCTTTGATTGTTGTGTCCATGTTCTCTATGGAATCTTCTTCACCTGAGATTCTTCCATCTCTTGTATTCTGTTGCTGATGCTCGCATATGGTTCCAGATTTCTTTCCTATGATTTCTATCTCCAGCATTGTCTCACTTTGGGTTTTCTTTATTGTTTCTACTTCCCTTTTTAGGTCTTGGATGGTTTTGTTCAATTCTATCACCTGTTTGGTTGTGTCTTCATGTAATTTTTTAAGGACTTCTACCTCTTTAGCAGTGTTCTCCTGTATTTTTTTAAGTGAGTTATTAAAGCCATTCTTGATGTCCTCTACCAGCATCATGAGATATGATTTTAAATCCGAATCTTGCTTTTCGGGTGTGTTGGGGTATCCAGGACTGGCTGAGGTGAGAGTGCTGGGTTCTGATGATGGTGAGTGGTCTTGGTTTCTGTTAGTAAGATTCTTACATTTGCCTTTCACCATCTGGTAATCTCTGGAGTCAGTTGTTATAGTTGTCTCTGGTTGGAGCTTGTTCCTCCTGTGATTCTGTTAGCCTCTGTCAGCAGACCTGGGAGTCTAGCTCTCTCCTGAGTCTCAGTGGTCAGAGTACTCTCTACAGGCAAGCTCTCCTCTTGCAGGGAAGGTGCACAGATATCTGGCGTTCAGACCTGCCTCCTGGCTGAAGATGAATGCCTGAAACAGGGCCTGTCCCAGAAGATGTGTTGTGTCTGCAGTCTGCATGCTCACCTGCACAGGCTGGTCTCCAAGGGAAAGGGGACACAAGATGGTTCCCTTACCTGCTCTGGTGGTCAGAGCCCTCCCGGGCAGACACCTCTCCTCTGGTGAGGAAGATGCCCGGATGTCTGGAGCTCGAAATGGGTTCTGTCCCAGAAGCTGTGTAGCTTCTGTATTCTGCACTCTCACCTGTGCAGACTAGACTTTGAGGGATCTGGGACCCAAGATGGCTCCCTCACCTGCTCTGAAAGAGCTCTCCTGGGTGAACATGTCTCCTCTGGCGGTGAAGGTGCCAAATGTCTGGAGCCCGAAACAGGGTCTGTCCCAAAAGCTATGTTGCTTTTGCCTGTCCCAGAAGCTGTGTTGCTTCTGCAGTCTGCTCGCTCACCCTTTGCAGTCTGTGAGCTGACCTGTGCAGACTGGTCTCTGAGGAACCCGGGACCCAAGATGGCTCCCTCACCTGCTCCAAAAGCACAATTTTTTTTCTTGCTAACTCATAACTGTAATTTTGCTAGTGTTATGAACCATAATTCAAATATTTTCTGATCACCTTAGGTGACCCCTATGAAAGGGTCATTCAACCTGGCAAATGGGTCTCTACCCACAATTTGAAAAGTACTTTCAAGGTAATAATTTCAAATGACAGAAGCTAGAAAATCTGAGATCATCTGTGGCAGGCCCTATTTTAGGGCTGTAAGTTAGCTCAATAGCAACTTTGGTCCAAAGCTGAATAAACTTGAACTGGTAGATAAACATACTACCAGCAAGTGGAAAATGGTTCATTTGTACAGCACTTCAGGGAGTGGCTGCATTGTATGGGCTTTGGGGATTATTTCACATTTCTAAGAAGTTGTTTTAAACCACACTGGAACTATGCTAAGAGCCTGTGACCTCATAACTCTTGAAGACCAGCATCACTGCCTGAAACCAGAAACAGCAGTGACCTTAGTCAGGAAAGCGCAGTCTGGCATTAGTGACCAGTGAGAGGCGAACAGGCATGCAGCCATTCACTTTGTCAATATACTGCTGTACAAATGAACAGTATGTTTTATAGCATGTGTCCTTCTGAATCTCCCAAGGCTCCAAGGTTTATATAGAAAAATTAATTAGGAGAAAATTAATTTTTAATTCGCCACAAGTTCATAGTACTTTTTACTTTGCTTTTTTTTTAAAAAGCAGGTATCTTAGAAGGTGTATCAAGTCTTAAGATTTTTACATTAGGAGAGCTGTGAATTTTAAATCACTTGCAGCTAAATTTTTTACCCACTCTCTTTTCTCTCCACCAGAATCATAGATCTGTCTCACAAAATTAGTCTGTGTTCCATTTGCATTGCAGTGAGACTATATTCAGATAGCCGCCAGAGCCTATGCCTCTAGGGCCATATAAGAACACTTTTAACCAGTAGGATGTTTTTCCTGAGCTCTGCTTGCTGTTAAATAATAGCATTTTGCACCTAAACAACTTGGTGAGTTGAAGGCATTAGTGTACTGTGTGTGACCCTGTCGGTTCAGCACAGGCTATATCTACAGTTCTTCCTACACTCAGCTAGATAGAATGCACACATGTGTGTAGCTCCTCGCCACAGGAGACTGCAATGCCTGTGGAGAAAATGGATTGTATAAGCATTTGATTGTTGAAAGAATTGTTGAGAAGTTAGAAATCATTTTCCTGTAGTAGTAAATGATGTGGAAGCTGCTGGGGTCAGCCTCCAAAAGCTTCACAAACCACAGTCTTTCTAATAGGATTTGAGAAGTAACTGTGGGGGGGAGATACATCCTGGGGTCTTTAGATTCTAGCATTATGTGTTTTCATGAAAGCAGGTCTCAAACACTGAACTAACATGACCTGAGTTCAAATTCTTGCTTTCTTAGTTGGTATGACTGTAGACAACTTGGCACCCTTAGTCACTGTTATGCTGCTGTGAAAAGACACCATGACCAAGGCAAATCTTATAAGGGAAAAGTATTTAATTGGGGTTTTGCTTACAGACTCAGAGGTTAGTTCACTGTCATCAGAGTGGAGAATATGGCAACTGCAGGCAGACACTGGAGCAGTAGCTGAGAGCTACATCCCGATCTGCAGGGCAAGAGGGTACAACAAGAGGAAGAGGGAGGGTGAGGGAGAGAGACTGAGAGACTAAGAGACTGAGACTAGGCTATCATGAGCTATTGAAACCTCAGACTCCACCCCCAGTAGCATAATTTTGTATCAAGGTCACACCCTACCCTAACAAGGCCATACCTCCTAATCCTTCTCAAATAGTGCTGCTTCATGATGATTAAACATGCAAATATGTGAGCCTATGGGGGCCATTCTTATTCAAGCCATCACATTCATTAAACCTGACTTTCCTCATCTGTAAAATGGGAATAATGAATGCCTATGTGTTCATAATCTGAGTATTAAAGCCATCCATAGGAATAAATGCACTCACAATGCACTGAGAGTTCAATGTGGTACATGTACTCCATATATTTGAGTTGTTGTTACCCTTGTGTCTAGCTGCTGCAGAAGGGGTTCATCTGTTCTGTAGATTCGACAGAGTGATCCCGGCACTCCCGTAACATAAGTGATGGTTATTGTCATCTAGAGTACAAACTCAGGGGCTTTAAGGAAGCAGGAAATGATGGGTAAATGTCTGGAAGGTGTGTTGGCCCACATGGGAAGTGCGATTTGAGGGAGTAGACAAGAGTAGTTTTCCCAAGGTTTGCCTGTTGCAGAATAGTAACAGTTTATATCTAAGTAAATGCACAAGTTAAAGATATCAGTATAGTATGTGTGGCCCTGCTGCTTTAGCACAACGCTCTCCCCAGCATGTATTTCTCACCCTGATACCAGAGACTGGGTTTGAGTCATCATCTCATCCAGTGTCTCTGTTCTATTTCTATATGTAGTAAAACATTGATCATAATCAAAGCAGGAGCAAAGGGTTTATTTCATCCCACACTTTGCAGTCTGGAGAGTCAGAGCAGGAACTGAAGAAGAGGCTGTGGAGGAACACCTCTTACATGTGTCTTTGCTCTCCATGGCTTGCTCAGCTTGCCTTCATATACAACCCAGGTATTAGCTCAGGGTTAACACCACCAACAATGGGCTGGGCCTTTCCAGATCAAGCATTAATCAAGAAAATGTCCCAAAGACCTGCCCGCAGGCCGAACTGATTGGAACAGGGGCTCAGTCGGTGCTCCTTCTTCCTGGGTAACTCTTGTTTGAGCCATTGACATACACTAACCAACACAGGCTGGCTTACCCTCCCATTCCATTCCTCCTCATACAGTGTTCTTAGCTATTTATCTGTGTCATGGCCCCTTCTGATATTGATAGCCTAGAACCATGGAAAGGAAGGTAGAAATGGCAAGAAGATTGGCACAGAGGAGGACACAGGACTAATTTGATGTGATCAGGTGAGGAATTCCTCTGGTAGGCCAACTGGAGGGTTCTCCCCACAAGGGAAGAGGCGACAAGGCGGAGTGTGCCAGGGGGTGCATGGTTTAATCCTACTTGGAAGAGGTTCTCTGTGAAGTCAAGCCATTTTTAGTGAACTCATGGTTAAGCAAACTAGAAAACACCACCCATGTCTTAGATAAAAGTCTGCTTACTGGACCTTGTCATTGAAATAATAAACTCACCATAATCAAAAGTTTCACTCAAAGAATTAAGAGACCTTTTGTGCTGAGAGGAGACCGTGAGTCCATCTTATCCATTTTCAGACATTATGCAAATGGATACGTGAAACGCTTCATTGTAGTCAAAGCTGGTTAGCAGCCATTGTACCAAGAACACAAGTACCCTGGCTGGAGGGGAGGAGAGGATTTCTGTCAGTGTGTATTTTGAGGAAACGGGGACAGAGGAGCATGATAATGCGATTTCACATCATTGAGAGCCTGCACCAGAATCTCCAAACTAGGAGACTGCAATAGATAAGAATATATAAGGGTTGGTTTGGGTTTTATTGTTTCTGGGACCTCCTTTTCCTGTGTTCCACTCAGCCAGATTAAATGTCTAATAGGTCCCATCAGCATGGCATCCTCTGATACCAAGACTTTGCCTCGGGCATGATCTTAAGTAATGGCTGTAACAGCAAACCTAAGGGATTTATTTCCACAGCTTCTCCACAATCAGCTTGTCTTGAGCAAGCTGAACTTGTCCTCATGAAGTTCCTTTGGATAAAAATTATAACCATGCCATGCCTTTTCACGGATTGGAAAACATTCTCACAAAGCTCACTGATATTTTTATCTGTAGTTTTAGGTAGAAGTCTGTAAGCATGTAGAGTCACCACTGGCCTTATTAATATTGGTGGCAATTGTATGACAAAATTATAGATATTAAGTATGCCTTTCCACCATTATACCATTATCATTAGTTATAATTATAATAATTTGAGAAGTTGAGGGATTATGCAATATTGCTTTATCTTGTTACTGGATATTCTTACATCTTTTGGCATACGAGGCATAAGGTCTTCCTCTCTCAATGGTCATATATTCAGAAAGTAAGCAACATATTTATCCAGCCCCTACCACCTCTAACCCTGTATCATGAGCCCTCACAGGAGGGCTTTGGGACTAGCTCCAAGAGGCTGTCTGCCAAGGCATCCAGAAAGCTTTGCTGCTCTTCTAGCTGCCTGTATCATAATTTGCTCACAACTTAGTCACAATTGTTGGAGCTTTTCTCGAAAAGCAAGTGTTCTGGGGACTCTTCTTGTGCCACTAATGCCTTGTTTTTCATTCAGATTCAGGGACTCTCAGCCCTTTGACAACTGCATGCCCC
The DNA here is from genome assembly GCF_000001635.26 of Mus musculus. NCBI lineage: Eukaryota > Metazoa > Chordata > Mammalia > Rodentia > Muridae > Mus > Mus musculus. Next base: position 9,459,687 of record NC_000070.6, on the reverse strand, counting down.
ATCTCTTCGTAATGGCAAACACTTGATCTTTCCCAGGCTGGTGATATCTGTCGAGGTTAACCCTGTGTCAGTTTGGGTTGAGATGTGGCGTGGTGCTATCCTTTGTCTCTTTGGGATAATTGAAACTGAAGTTTTACTTTTCCTGTCTCTGAATACAAGTGAAAAGACAGAGGACTGTGTTTTTAAGGAAAGGATCTAAACTAAGTAATTAAAACTGCAGTGTTCTGTGGAAACAGAAAGTTCAAGAACATGCTCACTTATTGATACAGGGTCTAAGCGGATAGCCCAGGCTGGCCTCATGCTCACCATATAGATAGCCCAGGCTGGCCTCATGCTCACCATATAGACCATTTGAACTCATGATCATACTTCCTCAAGCTCTGCATAGTCTTTTAAAGACTTAGTAAACTCTATCAGGTGCTGATGAGATGGATGGATCAGCGAGTAAAGGTGCCTGCCTCCAAATCCCATAACCTCAGCTCAGCCCCAGAGGTGCACATAATGGAAGATAACTATCTCCTGCATATCCACCGCCCCACATGCAGCTGAGAGATGCTCACAAGCATGTGCACACATACACACACATGTCATATGTCAATAAAATATTTTAAAATGAATTTTGTTAAAGAAAAATTCAGTGCATAATACATGAAAATGCCCTTGAACTTTTAGGTTTATTTTTTTAAAAAATGGTTGAGGACTGGTTGATTCTAGCATATCTAGCCTTTCCACATTGCAAGACCATGTTGTTACCATGTTGTTACCTACAGAGTTTATGTTCAAGAACCATGTGTTCCAGTTATCAAAAAAAAATCCTCAATGTTTTAAGTACGTTGAAGATTTTGTTTTAGGCTATATTCATAACTATCCTGGGACATATGTGACCCACAGGTTGCAAGAAGGACACACATTTGACTTAGAATTACTAGAAAATCCCTAAACAGTGGTTCTGAAATCCTATGTAGAAGTCAGTATGCTCCCTGGGAATCACTCTTCCTAGTTCACAAGAAATGTAAGTTAATGAATGGAATGATTATGTTTTTTAAATATGCCAAAATCTTTGGTTTCATTACACCAATCAAAATATCCTGGAAAATGTCACTTTGTGCAATGGAGATTTTTGTATTTAATTTGAATTACATGTAGACTTTTAAATAGCTTCCAGATTCTCTGGTGCTCAAATAACTGCAAGAGCCTTTTGTCATTGGTATCCAAGATATATTTTCAGTCTTTGAAAATGAAATCAGATTTCATAAGGAGTGACATCAAGTATACTCTTGGTAATCTATTGTCTTATCCATACTTCTTGTTTTCTTCCCATGTCTGTTTCATAATTTTCACTATGAAGTTGAATGTCTACCATATCTTCTTATCAAGTCTGCAGGTGGAATCAAGTATAAATGTGCTAAGTTCAGACGTACCCCAATGCTTACTATGATAATAGCTCTACCTGCAGTAGTTCAACCTTATGGTTGTGAAGAATGAAGCCCGTTTACTAGAAACTGAACTTGTAATTGTTACTTTCTTCTTGGGTCAGCAGTATGTGTTAACACCTTCTAGTGATGCCAGAACTTAGCAGCACAGCTTCTGTCAGCCACTCCATCACTTGAACCACCAGCCAAGTTGCTACTGGGTGCTACGTCACTAGAATTTGTTGGATATTGGTTTCTGATAAGTAATGTTAGCAATTCCACACATTAGTGTTCAGTATGCTTTGCATTAGATGATCTTGCCCAACTATAGGCTAATGTCAACATTCAGAACATGTATCCCATAGGCTGGCTGGCATATTCAGACTGGATAGTGTATTGTATACATCAGCAATGCCTGGGGCTTTTGATTCATGATGGATTTATCAGGGCATAACTCATCCTTAATAAAGAATTATCAGTAACTTGCCCCAGATCACACAAGTGTCAAATGCCAGAATGAAATGCTATGTTCGGCTCCCTTTAAAGGACTTAGTGTCCTGCTGTGTCCTGATACTTTTTTATACTCTTTTCTCTCCTGTGTCCCTGTTGACTTTCCTCTTTTTCCTTCTTTATTTAATCATGGTTAAATACATATCATAAAGTAAAATATGTTAACCATTTTAAAACACATAGTTGGTTAGCATTCACTCACACTGTTACAGCCATTGCCACCACCTAGGTCCAGAATAGTCCAGTCTGGATGGGTGAGTACTAAGTCTATACTGCTTCCCCATCTAAGCCTGACAGCTTCCACTTCTCTTTAGTCTCTGATCTTGACTACTCCAGGACCTTACACAAGCAGAACCACAGAGAGTCTGGTCTTTAGTGACTACCTTGATTCACTTAGCATAATGCCCTTTAGAGACTTGTTGGGCTGGGGAGATGGCTCCCTGGATAAAAGTCCTTGTGGTCACATCTTTTAGGAGGACACCTGACGCAGCATCTAAATAATTTCACTTCCAGCTCAGTCGATTTGTTGAAGATCCGTTTTGTGGAAAAAATGAGTCTTACATCCAGTGACCAGAAAACCAGACTAGGTGTTTCCTAAGTTGTATTCTATCTTAGGAAAGCAGACAGATTGGAAATTAATCTTGTTTATATTCTTAGCTTCATCTGCTATGTAAGTGGGTTATACATGGAATATCTTAAATCAGTACTGCAAAGGACCCTACAGGGCCTCCAGCAGAACCTTAGGAGAGAGCTGTTTGAGAACCAAGCTCTAGAATGGTAGTCTAAATGAAGCACTAGGAGAGAAACCTGCAGGTGGTGGCTGTGTAGTGCTTTTTTTAACCCACCAAAGGTTGTGGGCAGAGTTAGTGCTCCTGTCTGTATACAGAGATATTAGCGAGAAGATACATCTTAAGTGATACTAATGTGCTAAATGCTGTTAACTTTTAAAAGAAACTTTTACTGGGACTTTTTTTTTTTAATATTAAAATTCCACAAAGTTTTAAAATTTTATATTGTACCTTAGCAAAGACTTACAGTATAGCAGGAGCGATGCTAGCTGGTTACCATATTATCACCAGGACTTGTTTCTTGAGAACATGATTGATGCCATTTTACATACTACACACTGCAGGCCCTGGCACTGTGGCCATCTGGCTCACATGGTCTTTGTGCTTTATCTTCAGCTGGGTCCCTGGCCTCTAGCCACTAGAGGGCAGTGCTATGCTCCACACCTCTGTAACAATGAGAAATATTTTTAGGAGTTTCCAAATGTAGGGGTGTTAGTCTCCTATCTGATTTAGGATTGGTAAAAATCCTTTCCCAATCTGTTGGTGGTCTTTTTGTCTTATTGACAGTGTCTTTTGCCTTACAGAAGCTTTGCAATTTTATGAGGTCCCATTTGTCGATTCTCGATCTTACAGCACAAGCCATTGCTGTTCTATTCAGGAATTTTTCCCCTGTGCCCATATCTTTGAGGCTTTTCCCCACTTTCTCCTCTATAAGTTTCAGTGTCTCTGGTTTTATGTGGAGTTCCTTGATCCACTTAGATTTGACCTTAGTACAAGGAGATAGGAATGGATCAATTTACATTCTTCTACATGATAACCACCAGTTGTGCCAGCACCATTTGTTGCAAATGCTGTCTTTTTCCACTGGATGGTTTTAGCTCCCTTGTCAAAGATCAAGTGACCATAGGTGTGTGGGTTCATTTTTGGATCTTCAATTCCATTCCATTTGTCTACTTGTCTATCGCTATATCAGTGCCATGCAGTTTTTATCACAATTGCTCTGTAGTACAGCTTTAGGTCAGGCATGGTGATTCCTTTTATCTTTGAGAAGAGTTTTTGCTATCTTAGGTTTTTTGTTATTCCAGATGAATTTGCAGATTTCTCTTTCTAATTTGTTGAAGAATTGAGTTGGAATTTTGATGGGGATTGCATTGAATCTGTAGATTGCTTTTGGCAAGATAGCATTTTTACTATATTGATCCTGCCCATCCATGAGCATGGGAGATCTTTCCATCTTGAGACTATGCCGGGGCCTAGCAAACACAGAAGTGGATGCTCACAGTCAGCTATTGGTTGGATCACAGGGCCCCCAGTGGAGGAGCTAGAGAAAGTACCCAAGGACCTAAAGGGGTCTGCAACCCTATAGGTGGAACAACAATATGAACTAACCAGTACCCCCCAGAGCTCATGTCTCTAGCTGCATATGTATCAGAAGATGGCCTAGTTGGCCATCAGTGGAAAGAGAGGCCCATTGGTCTTGCAAACTTTATATGCCTCAATACAGGGGAACGCCAGGGCCAAGAAGTGGGAGTGGGTGGGTAGGGGAGTGGGTGGGTAGGGGAGTGGGTGGGGGAGGGTATGGGGGACTTTTGGGATAGCATTGGAAATGTAAATGAAGAAAATACCTAATTAAAATAAAACAAACAAACAAACAAAAAACAAATGTAGGGTGGATTTAGGGGAGGCAAAGTCACTCCAGAGAAGAATAACTAGCATACTGGAGAGATCTAACCATAACATTTCTAAATTAATAAACTGATAAAACTAACTAATATTTTTTAAAAGGTCAATCTCTCTTCTCTATTAACCACCTACTGGCCCCTTCCCTCTACTGCATGCCTCTATCTTGCATTCAGCAAATGTGTTGCTTAGTGGTGTTATACAGTTCCTCTGAATATAGGGAATAGAGTGCCCCCTTTGTTGTCAAAGGTTTACAAAGGACAGAAACTTAGAGTGGGCACCAAATGACAGAATAGGCATTTATTACCATGCAAAATCAAACATGAAAAGGAAACTAAGAAAAGAACAAACCAAAAATAAAGAAAAGGGGGGAACCAACTAACTCCCCTCTTTTTAAATACCTTAAACAGAGAGAGAGTCATTTTCTTGATCTTAGAGTTATCAGAGAAATTGAACAATGTCAGTGGCTGTAAGGAACAAACTACAGGATAGATAAAAGGAAAAGACAGCAAGTGCCCGAAAAGAGACAATGCCCCCACTCAGAGCAGCAAAGTCACAAGGAACAAAATGTGGGAACAACTCAAATGTCTAGGTGAATGAGGATACACTGGACTGGAGGAAGCAGCACACAGCAGCACACAGCAGCACACAGCAGCACACAGCAGCACACAGCAGCACACAGCAGCACACAACAGCACACAGCAGCACACAGCAGCACACAGCAGCACACAGCAGCACACAGCAGCACACAGCAGCACACAGCAGCACACAGCAGCACACAGCAGCACACAGCAGCACACAGCAGCACACTCGGCCTGGAAACAGGAAGAAGCTGTAGTGATGCTGGAACTCGCCTGCCTGCCGTTTTGTTTTGTGTGGGGATGGCATGCAGATGGGGCAGTAGGATCGTGCATGTGCATGTGTACCCACATTTGTGTGAGGGTAAATGTAGGCACATTGCGTATACCACTGCAGATATGCGAAACTCAGAGACAGCCACCCGTGTGTGGCTCCCCACCCTCTGCCTTGTTTGAGGCAGGGTCTTACTTGCTCTTCAGCACTGCGTACACCAGGCCGGGCAGCCAACAAGCTTCCAGAGATTCTTTTGTCTGTCTTCCAGCTTCCCATCTCCCCATAGGAACACTAGAATTATAGGTGCTCGTGCTATCTATGCGTCTGCCTTTTGTGTGGGATCTGGGGGAGGAAGCTTTGGCTCTCACCACCCAGAAGCCTAAACCAGTCTCTGAAATGACAAATGGGACAGCTGTGGCGCTGTTGCCTTGGAACTTGTCCCATGCATGAGCTACCAGGGCACACATCTATGTCAGCGGTTCTCAACCCTGTCATCGGCAACCCTTTTGGGGATCCAACAACCTCTTCATGGGGGACACCTATCAGATATCCTGCATATCATAAATGCATTATGATTCCTAACAGGAGTGAAATTACAGTTATAAAGTAGCAATTAAATAATTTTAGGGTTGGGGGTCACCACAACACGAGGTATTAAAGGGCCGGGTCGCAGCCTTAGGAGTTCTAGATACTTTCTTGACTAAACAGCCGTTTTAAGGCTGGAGGCAGACTAAATGGAGAGCATGAATACTGTCAGTATGTCCTCATCACAAGTTCATGTCCTTTGCATATCTTTAGTGCAGAATGAGAAAATTGCTGTCCCTAATAAGAAAGAAGCCTGAAGTTCTTAATTATTAATGGAAGACTATTTTAAGGCTTGGTGTTACAGTCATATCCCAAAGGAGGTCACAAAAGGGGCCTCCTGTCCATGGACAGAAACTGGTCCTCGAGCCTGGCAACTCCAAAGCAGTTCTGACAAATGCACGTCTTTCTCTTCCAGGACGTGGGAAGAAGGCAAGGTGCTCATCTTTGATGACTCTTTTGAGCACGAGGTTTGGCAGGATGCCTCGTCTTTCCGGCTGATATTCATCGTGGATGTGTGGCACCCCGAGCTGACCCCTCAGCAGAGACGCAGCCTTCCCGCAATTTGAAAGGCACTGACGCAGACTTGGTTGCTCTCCAGGGAGGCTGCCTTTCTGGTTCCTTTTGGGTGTGGAGATAGAAGTCCAAGTACCATGACTCTTCATCCCCGTGCCATGCAGCTGGAGACCTCTAAGGTTCCTTCTGGATTAGAACTCACTGGAGGGAACATTTGCCTTCCTGCGATTCATTTAGGAGGCCTCTTGCTTCATGTCACCCATGACAGCACAGAACTAGTGCCTGCATTTAAGGGGCAGAAAACTTGGTTGTGTTGTCTACATGGCTGGCCAAAGATATTTTTCTACATAGAATAGTGTCTACATCAATGCACATGGAGGATATACTATATAGAGAAACTGTGAATGAATCACTTTAGTTTGTAATTTTTCTATGCAGTTATATTTTTCTAAGTAGCTAAACTGTTCTGTCACCATCTACCCCCATGTTTTCGTTGACTTTAATGACAAGAAGTATAAATTCTTTACGTCTGTTAAATAGTAATTTTCCTGGTAAATTCAGACATTTCTTTTTTTAGAAAGAAAAAAATCACGTGTGAAAGAAAAGAACTTTGTTTTCCTAACATAAATTGGAAGTCATGCTAGGATGCATGAACTGTGCCAACACTTGCCCTTGGGTCTACCTGTGTATCCTCATTTAGACTCAGTGTCTCCCCCTTTCTCTGTGCTAATAGTACAAAGTTGTTATTTCTAAGAGCAACATTTCTTTTTAAATTACACTGAGCAAAGCCATAGAAACATTTTATGTGATAGGAAAATACCACAGATAATGGAGCTTGGAGAGAAAATATCACATGGAAGTGAAATTTCCTGCTCAGGGTCAGGGACCCAGGTAGCCTGGCCTCTTTGCCTTCTATACCCAAGGCCTGGAGTCTGCAGTTCCTGCCTGCTGTAGATCCACTTACGTGTCAAAAAGAAGGCCTCTTAGTCTCTGAGAGTCTCTTCACTATTTTATCCATGTAGGAATAGCAGCATAGAAAGTGCCCAGGGATGCTAGCATCCTAGGTGGTCAAGCATCCTTGATTATGAATTTGCAGTGCTTTTCCATCTTCCTCCCCTCAGAATAATGTCAGCCATCTCATTTTATACTGAACCAGCGTTGACAGGCATGTTTGATTTGAGTGCTATCCATGGCTGAGAAAGAGCAGTAGAAAGCCATCTTGCTCCTCAAGATGATCATTAGTAAAGCATTGCTGCATTTTATTTTCTATTTTAAAATTAAAGATAACTCAAGCCCTAGAATGTAATGACATTCATGCACTGATCTCTAAGCCAGTCGAACAACATTGCTGCAGAAATGGCTGGTATTCCAGCCACACAGAGATGTGTGCCTTTCAAGCAGTGCCCAAAAAAAGCAGCTTTCTGTACCTCATTTAAAGAGCAATTCATTGAGCTTGATCCTTTCCCTTTTAGCTTAAGGACATTAGCTCTTCGTAGGAAAGTTTACAAAATATGTGTCCATTCTTAAAATAGGTACTTGTCCCTTCCTTTGCCAGTGTTCAAAAATTCCTCTAAAACAGATGGCAAAGGCATGAGGGGAAATATCAAATCCTTACCAAATTCCAGAAAAGAAAACAAACTCTCAGACAACAGAAAGTTATTTGTGTTCTTCAGTATTTATTAAACAGAGGAACTTACTGACAAAGGCAATACAATCCAGTGTTCATGTAGTAACCCTCGGTTACCTGCTGGGTTTAGTTCTCCTCTATACTACATATACATAGCGAAATGCAAACCATGTGTTCTCATTGTTAAACTATCACCTTACATCCATGGAATAAAATGGAGGAAATGAGTGAAAATTAGCTGTTAACTTAGTAAATATAACATGTTTTTTAAAATATGGTCATTACAGTAGGATTCTAAATCTTGCCTTGTGAAAAGCCAGCAGTACCGTTACTTTTGCAAGTGTTGGCAGTGGTGCACTCCAACAGCATTTTAAGTACTTGGATCCCACGTTGATCTTATAAACACAAGCAATAAAAGATTTTCTAATTCACTTTAATTTTTCCTCGCTCTTACTTGTGTCATAAGAAAAGAATTTCCATCCATGTCTTGGTAAACATTTTTCAAGGTTATTATTTTACAATTCTAAAGGTCTATACAAAATGAATTGGTAGGGTTTTTTTTTTAATATACTATGATGCAATTGTTTGGGAAATATTTTAAAATTCTGTTTCAATTTTGCTTCTTCAAGGTTGGAACATAAAAATAGCTTCTGTTACTATTCTCTGCCAGTAGAAAAAAATAATAAAACAGTAGATCAACTGAGGAGTATACATCTAGTTTGTAGCTCAGGGCTCAGGGGTTAGGCCCTGGGTTTGATCTTCAGCATTGGAGGGAGACAGAGAAGAGAGGGTAACAGGGAGACAGAGAAAGAAAGACAAAGGAAAAGGAGAGGAGTGTAAGGAGGAGAGAAGTGGGAAGGAACAGGGAAAGAGAGAGATGGAGAGAGGGAAGTGGCCATAGTCAGTAATGTTTTGTGTTTATGGCGGGAAGTAAGTTGAATTGGTTTCCTCTTTTCTTTAGGCTGTTCAGCTAGTAAATCACTCTACCAAGTGCTTAAAATGTAAAGTATTTTAATAAGTGTTAGCAATTAAAAATTTTGACATTATCACTCTGGTCATATTAGTAAGTGTCTGTGTCGTACAGATGCTAGAGAATAAGGTATCTACACATACTCAGCTGGTCTCAGGAAACATGGCACAGATAAAATATCCTCCCCTTTGCTGTTCTCTGTCTGACTTCCTATGCATGGGGGCTGGGATCCATTTCTAAGGAGAATGGATAAGGAAGTAGGCTGGTCTTTGGCATTTCATCTTGCATTCTTGGTCCTCTTTAGCTTGGTACTTACATGCTGATCCATCCTTAAGGGTCTTTCTGTGAGATTTGAATGCCTGCCCCCTCAGGGCCTTTCTCCACAGGTAATAGGAGCATGGGGACAAAGGGACTTATTTGATAGCAAGTTTTTGCTGTAGTAACCCAAGAATTAACTTAAAAGGGTAATCAGTCACCAGTGTGTGTGTGTGTGTGTGTGTGGTGTGTGGTGTGTGTTCCAATGAGTTGCCCCCTCTCTGTAGGCATTCGCCTACAGGAAATCACTTTGCTACAATGAAGCAGCCTCTTTTTTTTTCAAACTGCCTCTTTGTCTTAAAAAGCAATTCATGAAAGTCAGCTGATGGTCTGACAAGCAACACGATGTCCAAATCATTCTTGTAGGAGAGAGATTTAAATGAAAAACTTTGCAAATAGCCAGACGTGGGAGATCACACTCTTAGGCTGACTACTTAGATGCTGGTGATGAGGTCAGGAAATAAGTCAATAGGACTGGAAATTATTGGAGCTACTGCTGCTGGGGTTCAGCACTACATTAAACTTGCTGATGTGTCTGCACATTTTAACTCTGTTTTATTTATTTCGGAATGCATTTCATCTTAATTTGCAAAACCTGGAGAGGGTTCCTGTGTGAGTCTTTAGAGTGATGTATATGCAACTAATTTAGGGTTTTTTTCCCCTTTTGAAGTATATTTGCTGCCAAAAATATGAGGGGAGAATCCTTTTTACATAAATGCCTTTCTTCATCCCCGTCACCATTCCTCACTAAAACATAAATTAATTCGTTAAATTTTTAAAAGCGTCTCTCAGATCTTTGTCCGGTGTGGGCTACCCAGACCAATGGTTGCTGACAGTCATGGCTGGGACTGGGATGGAGGACCTCATGTCAAGCAGAGCACACAGAGTGTCTGTAGGTCAGTTGCACAGGCTTGCTGGACGGTTGCTCCACTGGAGATGTCACATGATGCTGGCTGGCTCAGTCCAGAGCCAGCAGTGGCTGGGTGTTCTCATTTTCTCCTTTCTCTTCATGTTTCAAGGTCCCAGCTTCTACCACAGACTGAGATCTAACAAGAGAGGAAGGAGACACACACAGTCACAGACAGTCCATACTGGTGATGCTTGCTACTCACCTGAATCAGAGCATGTGAAATAGCTACTTAGTGCTTCCTTTCTGCCATCTGTTTTCCACACACCACTTTATTTCTTTTTTTTTTTTTTCTTTTTGTTTTTCTGAAGATTGAATCTGGTCATTCTGAGATTCTTTTTTTTTTCTGCTGAATTTGATCCATATCTTTTTGCTGTAATAAGTCCTATGAGTGTAACATTTTGTTCATGTTCCAAATAAAAATAAAGGTAATTCGAAAGATGCAAAAAACACTGAATGTTTTGTGTTTTGTGTATGCTTGGTGGTTGTCTAAGGGTTCTTCACACATATAAGCTTACCCCATTTGCAACTCTGAGAAATGGATCTACAGTCTCCATTTTTAAGTGCCAAAAGCAAATTAAGGGTTCAACAGAGAAATAACTTGGGACAAAAGCAATATGACAGGCAGAGAGCAGGATCTTTCCATGAGCAGCTTTCCCCAGAAGGTCTGGGGCTGCAGGGCCGCCTCGCCATGCTGATCCTAACACTTCACTAGGAGCATGGCTTGCAGCCTAAGGTTCTGAGCCTCTTTCATAATATGTATGTAGCTCAGAAAGCACAAGACTTAAGAAGTAAGTAAATCAGTGCTGAGCACGGAGGGTATAGTCGAGTAATACCAGCTCTGCGGAGAAAGAAGCATGAGAGTCAATGGCGAGGCCTGTCTGGGCAGTATAGTGAGCTCCAGACCAGCCTGCGTTGCATAGTGATCCTATGGGGGTGGGGGGAACCACTACATTTCTGAAAAATCAGAAACCTCAGATGATAACAAGACAAACTGGTAAAACCAGCGTTCCGGGAAGCTGAGGCTAGAGGCGTGTGGGTTCAAGCCAGGCTGAGCTATATTTTGAGGTGCTATATAAAATTTGAAAGAAAGCAAACAGACCAGACCACAGCTGTATGGCTACCCACACACAGCGACTCCCTCCAGATTCTTAAACCACTGCATAATTGCTTTGCACTAAGAATTCTGTGGAAATAAAAGAGCCTGGTAGCAATCAACTATTGAAAGTTTGAACTGCACTTCTTTCTGACAGATAAACCAACTTTATTACACAAAGCAGCCCCTTGCCCGCCTGGAGTCTGGGTGAGGTCTAGGTGCTCACCGGCATTGTTCATGCACCTCTTCTTGAAGACGGCCAACTCGAGAAGCTTGCTCCTCTGTGACCCAGAAGATCAACCTTTCAAGGATCGTTTTTCACATTGAACTCAAACCTGGTTTTGAAGACACATGTGTCCTGTCTTTGCTTCCTTCTCCCAGAGCTACAGGATCCTGCCATTTCTCTCTCTGCCTGTGGGGTTGGGTCCCAGGACCCTTCTAGATATCAGAATCAGCAGAAGTTCAAGTTCTTATATTAGGGTGCAGTATCTGCATAGACTCAGTGCTCACTCTCCTGTAATGCCTAATATAAAGTACATATTTTATTATTTAGGGAATTACTACAAGAAGTGAAGTGAGCCCATTCATTGGTTGGATCTCTAGTGTATAACCTCTGTCTGCGGAGGGCTGAGCAGACACAATCCCTTCAGAGTCTGCTTTGAAGCCTTGTTTTAGTGCAAGGTCTTCCTCCCTAACTACTCCAGTTGGGCCACGATTTCTAGATTTTTCCACCATCAGCCAGGTGGTTATTCACAGTATTCATGGTGTGGCCTTGAGTGAAATGATTATCTGTCGGTTGGGGTTATCAAGAGCCGTATTCTCCTTCCTGGCATCAGTGTACAGCAGACTATTCTTAAAAATGATGCTGTTTACCCAGTTCCTTCCTGCCTTGAAAGTTCTATTCAAAAACCTTCAGGTTGAGAAACAAATATCATCTTTTTAAACTTGCTTCATGTATCCAACTTGTCTCCATTCTTTTAGATCTTAAAATATTTAGGCAGTCCAAGTTATTACCTCTGACTTTAATGACTATTGGATTTATATTTAAACTTTCCTATCTCACATTATGATTAGTGAAAATCAGGTGGCTCTCAATATTTTCAAACCTGATGACTGAGGCTAATTGATGTTTGTGAAGCTTTGCTCTATACCAATCTCTATGAGCAAATGTGCAGAAACCTTCATTGTTAAGTCATCCAGGTACAGAGATCCAAGCTAGAATGTTGTAGACCTGTGCAGATGCCCCATTGCCCAGGCAGGGAAGACAGATGATTGAGAAGAGAACATGGAAAGAAGGGAAGACAGAAGGGTAAATCTATTGCTCACACAATAGTCTCATTTGCCCTTCTTATTCAGATGGACACTGTTCACTCTCCCCTCCTGAGATGCAATTGGGACCTGTGTTATTTCTTTCAGTAGATACATTGACAGCAATGACCTGGAATGTCTTACCCAATAGAATGTGTCTTGGTTGACTGATAAGTGACAACAGGCCTGTTCCAAGATATTGAGAATAAGGAAGCAAGCAGCATCTTGCCCCAGGTTTATATGTCCCCTAATTGGGAACATGGCTTCTTAACTTTTGACATGATAGAATTCTATTTACCTAGTCACACAAGAGACATTTAATATTAAAACTCGATGTCAGTGACTCACTATGTCATGAAATATTTGAAATTCACTGAAAAGGTATATAGCAAACTCTTGTTTTTGTAATAGAAAGGATTAGAATGAGATTTATTCAATGTGAGCACACTGGGAAGAGAGACAAAGGCATTCACAAATCCCTCAAGTGGTCAAGGCGTGTTCTCAAGTACCCTTGACCCATCCTTATTGGGATTTCAGTCTCATCCTGTCAGACAACTGTTAGAATTGTTTGAAATCTCTTTTCAGGAGACATGCTCCCTCTCAGGGCACCCTTCCCTCTTCCTAGGATGAGATTCCTGGGGGAAAATCCCATTTCTTTGGGATCCTTCTTGAATCTTGCCCTTAGTAAGTTAGCTACATAAAGATTGCCTCTGAAAGTCAATTCAATTGCTCACTGATGAAAATGTCTCCCTCTGGTCAGCATGCTTAGGCTGTGCTCAGTTCAGCACAGTAGATAAGACCGTTTAGTGGCTCTGTCTACTCCTGAGAAGCCAAGTTCTCGTGCTAAAATAAACATCTGTATTTCTCCTCTTTTTAATGCAGAATACCATCTAACCTCATGCAGAGGGTGATGGGTAATTTCAGTGGTGGAGAAGGCAATCCCTACAAGGTTTCACCTAGTCTTTATACCCAGAGGATGCTTTCCTGTTGTTCTCTGCTTGGTCTGTGTTCTTATTAGTTGTCCTCCATTGCCTATCTGAGCTATGGAGAAGCCCTATAAGGACCTGACTGCTCTGTCCTTTACATGGAGTACATACCAGGAATCACAATGCCAGGGCCAAAAGGTACTGCAGAGGTGGTTTGGCTAGGCTCTCCCTTGAGTTAGGTGTTAACCATTTGTTTCTTGAGAATCAATCTCTGCATTTCATCGGGGAGAACCCCACAAAAGTCATTTTAATTTTCCAAGTTAACAGGAGGGTTAGTTTTGTGGAAGAACTCAGAACTCTCTGACCCCTTGGCTTGTAGCACTTCCCTCCAGGAATAGAAATTTCTGCTGGAGGTAGAAGGTGGATTTGACCAAAGCACATTGTATTCATGTTTGAAATTCTCCAAGAATAAACTGAAAATATATTTGGGTCTGAGGAAATAGCTCAGTCAGTAAAGTGCTTGAGGCACAAACATCAAGACCAGACTGGAAGTCCCAGAACTCACATTTAAAAAAAATAAATAAACAAAGACATGCTTGCAATCCTAGTGTTGGAGAAGAGAGATGGGGAGAGCCTTGGGAACTTCCTGCCAGTCTGCGTAGTCTACTCAAAGCCGGTGGGAGAAACCGGTTTAAACAACAACAAAAAAAAAAAAAAAAAAAAAAAAAAACAATCAAGGTAAACAGCACTTGAGAAATGAGGTCTAAAGTTATCCTCTGATCCACACACAAATGTGCACACATGTATATGCACACCATGTAAACATTCACCCATACAAAAAAAGTGCATATGCAACACACACACACACACACACACACACACACACACACACACACGTGTACACACACACATGCACGTACTGCATATTTTTAAAGGATCCTAAGCAATCTTCATGGCTTTTTTCTCCAATAACCTCAAGTACAGAAGAAGTTCCCCCCAAGGGGCTCCCCGCTAGATTAGAATGCCAACACGAACTTTATGTCCTCAGGTTAACGCTGCCTTCTCCTTTGTAAATTGGAGATAAAAATAATGCCTATATTATGGGGAATAGCAGATGCTGCAGAAGTGAGGCCTAGAGGGATTTCTGTGTTTGAAAGAGCCTCATCTCTGCAGTCATTCAACATTCGGGGGGTGGGGGTGTAGGTTTGTGAGCGCCGAGGTGTGAGCATTGAGCGTTTATAGTGCTTTTGCTAACACACTTTGAAAGCGAGCTCAGATGTGGGAGGTGGTCCACAGAAGCACAAGACATGTAGATTTTGAGCACATAGATATTTGTGGACATTCTTATCAGCTATCAAATCAGAACTTAAAATAACAGTGCAGAAAATGACTGCAGGCGTTCACACTGCCTCCTCTGAGTAGTCAGGTTTCTGTAGGACTAGACCAGCACAGAGAGCCAGGAGTCAGCCTCTCCGTCCACACTCCTTTCCCTCCCTCCAGAATCAGTGGTGTGAGCCCGGTGACGTCACCACAGCAGGACCGGGATGTGATGTTCTGAAGAGGCAGAGGTATGGTGGAGGCTGCCAACAGCTGAGACAATCAATGCTGGTGACTCATTCCACCCCTGGGACAGCTTGGAGAAGAATGGCTAGTACTCTGCGTAACAGAGCCCTTTCATAGCTCTGGTTTTTAATCAAATGAGAGTACATTGATGGAACTTGTCTGGTGTTATTAGCTCAGTGTGAATATCAGGCCTCTGAATACTCACATCCATCCATCAGAATGTAACTTGCAGCGTGGGCGACTGTCTGTGTGGCGGGTAGACTCAGGGCTGGCATGGTGGTGACACACAGCCATGACAGCAACAGATGCTAAGTGAAAGCCCAGTGAATAGACCTGAAGAACGAGTGGGAAAACGGGTGGAGGGTGAATGGCTGGATGGACAAAGTGGAGAATGAAATGCCAAAGGATTTGAAATGTGGTAAAGGAGATAACGTTTTGTTTGGAATGGAGAAAATAAAACAAAAGACTTTGCTCCCTGAGGTCTTGATAAATGTATAGCCTAGCATACTGGTGCACAGCTACAATTCCAGCACTCAGCAGCTGAGGCAGGAAGACTGTGGTTTTGGAGCTAGCCTGGACTATTTAGTACATTTCAGCCCAGCCCCAGCTACATATCAACTGAGACCCTGCTTATAAATATATAAACAAGTAAATAAACAGCAAGAAAGATTGCTTAGTTGGGACAGTTTCCCAGGCAACAACGAGGATGGAGATGGCATCAAATGCCCAGTGCTTAGGAAGACCAAGCTGGTTCCACGGCCACGTCCTGGCAGTGATGGGCATGGTTCATCATGTTAAACGCTACACAAACAGGATTTCCTGTACAACTGCAATGTCTTACATGCAGTCAATTACTGGTTTTCCCCTTTTAAGTTAAATAGTTGCAGATCAGTATACAAGGAGAAGAATGTCTGGGTATGTATTCCAGAGACTTCAGACACAGCGAATGGGGCATAATAATAAGTGTGCTGGACTTTGTCCAGGGCCAATGGAAAATTGAATCAAGGCTTTAAGTGGAGGAAAAACAAATGAAATGGATTTTTTCCTTGTGTGTGTGTGTGTGTGTGTGTGTGTGTGTGTGTGTGTATGTACATAGGGAATGTGGAGGCCAGAGGACATACAACATATACAACCTTGGAGTCCTACGTGGTAGTGGAAGACCAACCTCTTCAAAGCACATTTTTCTGTGAGACTGAGTTGGGAGCCCTGATGCGACCTCCTGGTACATCCGCAAGACTTGTCCAGCAACTCTGTCTTCTACACAGGCCACAGATTTCTGTACGTTCAGGAGCATCTTGAAGCTGCTTATAGGGCAGCCTTTAGCATCCAATTCTAATATTTACCCTTCATTTAATCTACACAGCCTAGTAATAAGGAAACTAATTGCTGTTCGTCTCAGGCAGAGGAAACCTAACTCACAGGTTGATAGCTACTCAGGCACACAGCTATTCTGAGCTCATAGGATTGGGACCCACGTCCCATTCCCTTAATGGCCCTTTATCCTGTTCTGTGAGCTGGCACTTAGTAGAAATTTTAATGAACAGATGAATGATTGTTCTAAAAACAAAATAGGTGCTGTAAATGTAAGCTGTTAACGGAATTTCAGAACCTAGGAGGAATCATATGACATCTTAGAGATGATTTCAAATCCTAATCAAATACTGATTACAAAGGCTATGTTACGGTCCACTCCACTGCAGACTCTGAGCAGTGTTTTGTTCCTCACTTCGTAGAGTATCTACAACAGCCTTTACTCTCATGCAGTCCCTTCCTTTGCTGTTCTCTTCCTTTGCTGTTTTCTCCCATCTCTGTTCTACTCCCCCACCTGCCCTTCATGAAGGTACCCCGAGAACCCCTTCTACGCTAAGATCATGTGAGAGGTCACCTAATAGTGGGGAGCCATGCATTCTCTGCCCTTGGAGAGTGTTCAAACTATAGCAGTGTGACTTGAAATGTAGTAAACTCCATAAATACACAGCAATTCAGTGATGGCTTGTTGAGACAAGGAGGCTGGAGGACTGCCTTCGGGGATGTGACAGTGTAATGCAGATGTGAGGACTGAGAAATCACTGTGAACCAGAGGTCTGCAGTCCTGACACTACATGAGAGGTGAGGCTGAGCATGCCATGGGTGGTGGGGAGGAACTCTTAGATAAAGGCAGAGGCTGGTAGTCAGAGAAGACTAAAAAGAAAGAGAGAGAGAGACTGGAGGTACATAGGTGACAGTTTCGATGAGAAGGGACAGAGGAGGCATCAACACTGATAAGACCAATACAGACAGAATTGCTACCCAGGCCAGAGGGCAGGCTCTGGCTGGGAAAGGGTGCTGAACAAAACTGAGGGTCCTGTGGGAACAAGGCTCCTTTGCAGACAGGGAGAGAAGGAGAGAAACAGGTAGGATGCTGTCACTACTCTTCTCTTCTCTTCTCTTCTCTTCTCTTCTCTTCTCTTCTCTTCTCTTCTCTTCTCTTCTCTTCTCTTCTCTTTCTCTCTCTCTCTCTCTCTCTCACTCTCTCTCTCTCCCCCCTCTCTCTCTCTCCTCTCTCTCTCTCTCTCTCTCTCTCTCTCTCTCTCTCTCTCTCTCTCTCTCTCTCTCTCTCTCTCTGTGTTGCCTTATTTATCCTATACCTGTAGGTGTGTATGTGTGGCTTACCGTATCTGTTCTATACCTTTGTGTGTGTGTGTCTTACTTTATCTGTTCTATACCAACCATGTCCTGCCAAATACTGAGTGCAAGATATGAAAGGTACAAAAAAAATCTAGATTGGCTTTATATATAAATGCATTTAAAGAAGAGAAAGATGGCCACTAGAAACCTGATTTCTGACCAGGAACTAAAAACATCTTTCTGGAGGCCTGATCCTTCCCTGTTTCTCTGGAAGTCCTTGTGTGTGATGCTGGGAAGGCATCACTATACCTCATACCATTCTTCTACAGTGCTCTTCAGCTCACCTTGTCACCCACTGTCCTTTGACCTTAGCAGCAACAGGCAAGGCCATGCAAAATATTACACAAATTTTGTAGCTGAAGAAACAGAGACTCTATGCAGTTAAGTAGAGAAAGAAAGTGACCAGACTGGGAAATACAAATAAAGAAAGAGGAAAACAAAGTGTATTCGTAGCTCAAATCACAGAGAGCTAGCCCTGTGGCCTGGATTCGGGAGAGCTGGTGGGCAGACCAACTCAGCTAACTCAGTCCCAGATTCAGGGCTTTGAGTAGGCCCACCCCACTGTGTGCCCCACCTATGAACTGCTGGAGCCTGTGAAGGGGCTGGTTCAGAAGATCCAAAGCTGCAGGACCTCCATGACACAGGGAAACAGCAGGATATCCAAGAGGAGTCCCCATGAGGATCCAGTATCGATAGTGTAGCTGAAGCCAGAGGCCTCAAATCAAACCAATGAGTCATCGAAATGAACACTGGCAAGAAAAGCTGTTTTGGCAAAAGGGTATATACTGAGGGAGACAACCGACACACTGCAGCTTTCATGACAAGACTTTTTTGGCTTTGTTTATGCTATGTTCTTTCCTTTGGGACGGTCACAGGGGCAGAGGTGAGATATGGAGGGTCAGGGAAATGGGTGGGATTGGGGTGCATGATGTGAAATTCACAAAGAATCAATAGAAAGAACGTTCCAAAAGGTCACAGGACTGAAGCGAGCATCATAATTTCATGGTGCAGTGAGGTGGATAGAGATCCACGGGGAAAAGCCCAGAGCAAAATGAAAGCCCTACTGTGCTCATCGCCACGGTGTGGGGAACCCAAATGTGCTTCCTCTCACAGAATCTGTCAAATATTTGGCTTTGTTCATGTGATCATCAAAGGTTAGAAGGGGTTTGCTGTTGGCTGACTGTTGAGGACAACAGCTCCGACTTAATTGGAATCAGCCAAGTGTTTGTTTATCAGTACGTGCCATGAGAAATTACTCTTGTCTGGGCTGTGGCTCCCTTTCTGAGAGGTTGCATCTGTGCATGGTGTTCCTGCAAAGAGACCTCAGAGCACGCACTGTGAGCCATCATAGATTGTTGTGCTTCTATCCAGGCAGTGCTCCACATCTGTTCGTTACCTTCTAGTTCAGCCCTATTTCTTTGCTTTGTCGGGGGCTTAGAAATCTTTATTTATAATTCTTCATGTCAGTCTTTAAAAAGAGAGAAAACATGCCTCTACATACAGGCTCTAACTAGCCCTATTCATTTTATTACCAACAAATCCATCATACAGATTTTCTCTAACTCCACTGATCCATGGTTATACATGATGTAGTTGCAAGAGATGGCTCCCTTCACTTATGCCTCAGAGAAGAAAGATAAAAGCTGCATGTCTGACTGTGTCAAATGCCCAACCAAGGAGGAGGCTAGATACCTATTTTTTTATTCTTTAAAAAAAAATGCTAACAATAGCCAGTTGGAGAGGCAGAGGCAGAGGCAGGCAAATTTCTGTGAGTTCCAGGCAAACCTGGTCTACAGAGCAAATGACTACATAGTGAGACCCTGTCTCAAAACAAGCAAGCAAGTAAACACACACACACATGCTAACAAATTTCTGTTAACATGTGTAGACTACTCCAGTATCTAGAAAACTGTATAAATATTGGATCTATATGGTTTCCTTAGAAGTCTTTTATATCAAGAAGCTATAGCATTTAAGCTTCATCTATTTGAGTAGCAATGACACCCCAAATCTAAAGTGCTTCACCTTACTTGAGCTGAACACTAGACTCCAGGCAACTAGGGGACAGTCGAGACTATGTTCTGTTCATTAAGAGATGATGTCTGTGGATTCAGTAGCTGTGTGGATCATTTTTTCTTTACTTCAAGACCCCTTGCCCTGCTCCAAAGGCAAAGTCCTTCTGTGCTCACATTGCCATTTGTCACTCTTTCACACGATCTATTAACTCTGCTGGAAATGAATAGTTATCCAACAAACAAGAACTCAAACTACAAAAAGCAGGGCAGTTGCTGAGGAGATGGTTTAGTGCCTGAACAGAAGTACCAGAGCCAGAGTTTGATCCCTAGAATCTACACAGAGAAGATATGGGCACAGGGGAAAAATTCCTGAATAGAACAGCAATGGCTTGTGTTGTAAGATCGAGAATTGACAAATGGGACCTCATGAAACTCCAAAGCTTCTGCAAGGCAAAAGACACCGTCAATAAGACAAAAAGACCACCAACAGATTGGGAAAGGATCTTTACCTATCCTAAATCAGATAGGGGACTAATATCCAACATATATAAAGAACTCAAGAAGGTGGACTTCAGAAAATCAAATAACCCCATTAAAAAATGGGGCTCAGAACTGAACAAAGAATTCTCACCTGAGGAATACTGAATGGCAGAGAAGCACCTGAAAAAATGTTCAACATCCTTAATCATCAGGGAAATGCAAATCAAAACAACCCTGAGATTCCACCTCACACCAGTCAGAATGGCTAAGATCAAAAATTCAGGTGACAGCAGATGTTGGCGTGGATGTGGAGAAAGAAGAACACTCCTCCATTGTTGGTGGGATTGCAGGCTTGTACATCCACTCTGGAAATCAGTCTGGCGGTTCCTCATAAAATTGGACATAGTACTACCGGAGGATTCAGCAATACCTCTCCTGGGCATATATCCAGAAGATGTCCCAACTGGTAAGAAGGACACATGCTCCACTATGTTCATAGCAGCCTTATTTATAATAGCCAGAAGCTGGAAAGAACCCAGATGCCCCTCAACAGAGGAATGGATACAGAAAATGTGGTACATTTACACAATGGAGTACTACTCAGCTATTAAAAAGAATGAATTTATGAAATTCCTAGGCAAATGGATGGACCTGGAGGGCATCATCCTGAGTGAAGTAACACATTCACAAAGGAACTCACACAATATGTACTCACTGATAAGTGGATATTAGCCCAAAACCTAGGATACCCAAGATATAAGATACAATTTGCTAAACACATGAAACTCAAGAAGAATAAAGACTTAAGTGTGGACACTATGCCCCTTCTTCGAATTGGGAACAAAACACCCATGGAAGGAGTTACAGAGACAAAGTTTGGAGCTGAGACGAAAGGATGGACCATGTAGAGACTGCCATATCCAGGGATCCACCCCATAATCAGCTTCCAAACGCTGACACCATTGCATACACTAGCAAGATTTTATCGAAAGGACCCAGATGTAGCTGTCTCTTGTGAGACTATGCCGGGGCCTAGCAAACACAGAAGTGGATGCTCACAGTCAGCTATTGGATGGATCACAGGGCTCCCAATGGAGGAGCTAGAGAAAGTACCCAAGGAGCTAAAGGGATCTGCAACCCTATAGGTGGAACAACAATATGAACTAACCAGTACCCCGGAGCTCTTGACTCTAGCTGCATATGTATCAAAAGATGGCCTAGTCGGCCATCACTGGAAAGAGAGGCCCGTTGGACACGCAAACTGTATATGTCCCAGTACAGGGGAACGCCAGGGCCAAAAAAAAAAAAAAAAAAAAAAAAAATGGGAATGAGTGAGTAGGGAAGTGGGGGGGGGGAGGGTATGGGGGACTTTTGGGATAGCATTGGAAATGTAATTGAGGAAAATATGTAATAAAAATAATAAAAAAAATCTGGGCACAGTGGTGTATGCTTGCAATCCCAGCACTGCAGAATCAGACAGGCAGATCTCTGAGGTTTACAGGCCAGCCAGCCTTAGTGGGCTTTAGGTCAGTAAGAGACTCCATCTCAAATAAAAAACAAACAGTAGATAATGATAGAGGACTGACACCCAAAGTTGACCTGTGCCTTTCATATGCATTACACTTATGTGCACATATACACGCATGTGCATCTGTACACACATGCATTTACACATAAGTATACACAAAAGAAAGGAAGGAGAGAGAAAAGGACAGAAAAACAGAGAGGCAGAGACAGAGAGATAGAGAGGGGGTTGGAACAATTTTTTCATAGTTGAAACATTCCATCCTGGTGTGGGGCTTCTTAAGACTTAGGAAGTTCCTAGAGTAAGCTCTTTAAGACTCATGAAATAACTCAGGAGTCTCAGGAAGTTACTGAAAATTACTAGATTCACAAGCCCCCGCCCCATCACCAGGATTATATAAATATAGGTAGTAAGGGTTACTGAAGAGAGGAGACTCTAATCTGTAGATCTTTCTTGCTCAGAAATTTGAACTTAATCAAAGAGATCTTCTGCTCAGCCACGCCCCAAATCAGGTGGCTCACAATGTCTTTATGCCACCTTCTCACTTTTATGCACAATCCAGCAAGATGTTCTAGGAATATGAGGATGAAGATGTTTAGTCAAAAGAAACAAAAGTAGACTATTTATAGCCTAGCTGATGAAGACCACAAAGCTGGACCAAAAGTTTCTCTAAAATAGTGGTTATTCTTTCGTTGTGATTGAAGTCACAGATGTTTTAGACTTCCTCTTCTGTGAGGCTTTCTGCACCTGTGTTCACAGGATTCCTCCAACTGTCTTAATATACGAGATAGTCTAAAGGCAAAGAGAAAAGACCTATTTTGACTTATGCTTCCAGCAATTCCGTTTCAAAATTGATTAGCTCCATTGCTTTTAGGCCTATGGTTACCCAGCACATCATGCTAGGAGCACAGAGCAAAGGAAAATGGCTCCTTTTGTGGTTTGGAAGGGAAACAGAAACAGGTAGACACAACGCGTCTCCAATGACCAAGACCTCCCACCTCTTAAAGTTCTACTGTCTCATAATAGCAACAAGCTGGAGAGCCATTCTGTGTTTAATGCCCTGATCACTCTAAGATCCCCAGCAGGTACTGAATGTTTAACTTTATCTATAAACAAACTGCACTGGACACTTACTTTAGAATTCCTAGAAATTACTGGAGTCGAGTTTGAATTTTTGTAAATAACTCTTACTACCTTTTGAACAAAAATACTAGAGCCCAGCAATAAAAAGCTTGGTGTATATTTTAAACTAAACACACACCAAAAGGGAGCCATGGCATGTTATATCAGTTTGGAACATCAGCTTAGTGCTAATAACCAAAAGGGTTACATTCATTATCTACCTCATGAGTGAGGCAGCTGTGTCGTGTGTGTGTGTGTGTGTGTGTGTGTGTGTGTGTGTGTGCACTAGTTCTAGGCTGACATTAATCTTTCTACTCCATGACAGACAGACCTGTGACTTCAGACCCATGGACACGCTCTTTGAATACTTGCTGAGACTGGGGATGGGGTGCACAGGCCTGGTTCTTTGCCTGGTTTTTGAATCCTGGATGAATCACCTCTTCTCAGGGTTCCTCTTAGTCTACATTAGCCCTTCTCAAATGGACTCTGCCAAGCAAAGACTGCTTCTTCCTGCTGTCGCTTTGGGCTGCTGAGAAGGGCATGGTGGCTTCAGGATCATTAGGCTGCAAGCCTTTCTTCTTGTTGCCAAGATATAAATGAAGTCCTTGAGTTGAACAAAGCTGGGATAATGGTATGATTATTGTTTGTTTCTTTGTTTGGTGTTTGCTAGTTAGTTTGTTTTAAATGAAAGCTTTCTTATTTTTTTTTAAAAGAATATTTAGTTTAAGTATTTAAGTATATGAGTACACTGTAGCTGTCTTCAGACATACCAGTAGAGGACATCAGATCACATTACAAATGGTTGTGGTTGCTAGGAATTGAACTCAGGACTATGTGGTTGTTAGGAATTGAACTCAGGACTTTTGGAAGAGTAGTCAGTGCTCTTGACTGCTGAGCCATCTCTCTAGCCCACTGCTTGTTTGTTTTTGCCCTAAAATTTACAGTTCTCCTGCCTCAGATTGACAAGTGCTGTAATTACAGGAAAATGCTCCCAAATCTGGCAAAAAAAAAAAAAAGAAAAAAAAAAAAAGCAATCCCCTCCTTGTACAGCAGGGGTCCCTGACTTTGGGAATTGGAAAGCAGATGCTTATGAGGGGATGTGGAGCTTAATGGTCAGTCAAAGTTCCTCCAGGTTGGGCTTCCATACACTCTCAACTCCAGTGACTGCAGTGTACTTCCATGGAAGCATGAGGTGAGAAGTATACAGTAAGACATGAAGCCACTCTACATGGAGAAAGCAGTTTTGTTGATATAGAATTCTCTCTGCTCCCTTGCATGAGGTCTCATGATCTTGTCCATGGAGAAGGAAACATTGTATAACTTTAATGTCAATAGAAAAAGAGAAAGTGTATGCACTTGTATTTTTTACATTAAAATATTATGTTTGTGTAGATCATGTGCAGGGCAAGAAACCATCAAAATGCTTACAAAGGAAATTGAGAATAACAGAGGAAAATCCCTGAAGCCTAAAGTCAGGAGACTCATGCTTCAGGCACAGTTACTGCTCATGAGCAGCAGTGGGCAAAAGGGTGAATGAAATGCTTTCACATCCTTTTTCGTATTACATTAAATGGTGGGTATTTTGTACATGTAAGAAATTAAAAAGTGTCAAGCAAATCTGTTTTAATATATTATTAAAAGTTTATAAAACAGTGATGGCTATATTACAGAAATACAAGTTTATGATTGCTCAGTAAAAGTGACATCCTCAGAAGTCATTTAGACCATGCATACACATAAGCATGTGGAGGATAACGAGAAAGAACTTTAATGGTGCAAACCTGGTGTCTTGTAGATGACCCCTAAGGGACCTCTTCTGGATCCGAAGTGTCATAAATCTCTACTAATACAAAGAAAGGTGAGTGCCTTGCCTCTCCTCTCCTCTCCTCTCCTCTCCTCTCCTCTCCTCTCCTCTCCTCTCCTCTCCTCTCCTCTCCTCTCCTCTCCTCTCCTTTCCTCTTTCTTTCTCTTTCTCTCCTCCTTCCCCCTCTCTCTCCTCCTCCCTCCCTCTCTTTTGAGACAGAGTCTTGCTGTGTAACCCAGGTTAGTCTTGACCTCATAATTTTCCTATATCAACCTCCCACAAAATGTACTTTTATATACTGTTCAGGGAACATTCATCTATAAATAGAGTAGATGTGCATTCAGATACAGAGGAGAAGGAGCTTGCTCAAGTTCAACAAGGGGATATGTTAAAAATCTATGCTTTCTCTTGCCAGCCCTGGAAGGTTTGACCTGCATTGCTGTAGTGGAGATGGAGTTCTGGTCCATGCTCATTTAAGAATCGTCTCCCTTCTATAACAGTCTTGTGTAGTTCAGATCTGTCCCCTACCCTTTACTGGATAACCTCGTCACCTAATCCTGTAAATCAGATGTGTCTTTTCTCTGCACACAGCGGCAGGTCCAGAGGGTAACACAAATCCTGGCTTTTCAAAGATCTCCCTTTCATTTGTGTTCAGCAAAACCAAGAAAGAAAGATGCTCTTGATTATCTTGAGATTATCTGCTGCAGGGTCAACAGCTGCCTCAGGGTGGAGGAAAATTAGAAGAAAAACAAAACAATGAAACCCAAAAGCCATTTGTGATCTCTGGCATGGTGCAAGCTGCCAGCCCTGAAGGCCCCTTCTCAATATTGCCTGGAAGCCAAGCTCCTTTCTAGACTCCCTCCTCTGTATCAAGTGCCTGTCGTCAGATGGCTCCAGCTTTAGGGGACAGCTCAAATTCCCAAGCCCAAATGAAGCTAAGATAAAAAGTTAATGAAATTTATCAATAATCTCCTAATCAATACAAATATATGGACACATATTTGAATATGTGTATTGTGCCTGTATGTCTATATGCATGTATGTATGCATCTATGTATTATGTGTGCATTCATGTATGCATGTATTAAGTAGGCATGCATGTATGTATGCATGTATGTAAAACTCTCATAAAATGACTAGTCATTCACTAGCAGTTATTTCAAGACAGTGACCCTGTGGGTATGTTAGGCTTTTATCATATCCATAGCCATCTTAATTACTTAGCCAGTAAGAAAGGCTAGAATCAGAAAATAATAAATATTTTCCTAATGACTAGAAGAGAGGGCACAAAACCTGGACATGGATTTAAAAGTCATGCATTACTTCATGGGAAAGAAATTTCAGTCTTACACATCTAACTAAGCCTACATCAGGACAGTTGGTTTCCAGCCCCAAGCCCTCCCTCCTCCTGTCCAGCTAACAAAGACCCTTTGTCTGGGCATGATTTTCCCACACAAGTCAGGGCAGTGAGCTTGGGAATCTCACAGTTGTGTCAGACGTGGTGTCAAGAACGTGGGTTCTGTGTCAGCACTAAACTTCTCTTATTGCACTCCTGCAGTCACCGTAATGTGGCACGTTATGTCATTATATAAATTGAGGAACTTCTCTTCCTAATAAAGGCAGTTGAGATTTTGTCTCATTGACAACAAAAATAATCATTGCTGATTTAAAAAAAAAACTGTACAGATTTGGCCACAGGCTCTTCAGAGACACTGAAGTAATGAGTTAGGAAGGAAGAAATGGGCTATTTTGCACTTAATCTTTATGAAACAGGTAATGGACTGGGAGAGAGGAAGAGGGCTCCTAAGAAAATAATAATAATTAAAATACCCCAGAAATGATTAGCTGGGAGAGGGCTCGGTGGATAAAGTACTTGTCGTATAAGTTCTAATCCCTAGGACCCATCTAAAGCCAAATCTGGGAGCACGTAGCTGAGATTCCAATGTTCAAACATGGGAGGGAGAGATGGGCCAAGCCCAGGGGTCAGTTAGTCTGGCATACTCAGTAGTAAAAAGGTCATCACTCCAGAGCTCTGACATGGCCATGTATGAGAAAAAGAAGAAACCCCATCTTAAACAAAATACAAAGTAAGAACCAGCATTTTAGAGTGACCCTGACTTCCACACATGCCCTGTAGCAAATGTGTCACACACTCACATACACACTCGCTGTGGACACACACACACACACACACACATACACACATACACATACACACACACACACACAACACACACACACACATACACACACACATACACACACACAACACACACACACATATACACACATACACATACACACACACATACACACACATACACATACACACACATACACACACATACACATACACACACATACACACACATACACACACACACAACACACACACGCACACACACAACACACACACACATATACACACATACACATACACACACACATACACACACATACACATACACACACATACACACACACATACACATACACACACATACACACACATACACACATACATACACACACATACACATACACATACACACACACATACACACACACACATACACACACATACACATACACACACACACATACACACACACACACACACACACACACACACACACACACCACGCGCACACACACACACACACACACATGAAAAGTTCAGGAAATTCCAGAAAGTGTAAAGTACTGGAGCCGAGAATACCTCAAACTCTTACCTGATAGTCACTGGCTTAAACAAAACCCTGAAATGATCTGTTTAAAGAAAGTTCCATTAAAGTAGTAATTAATATCTTTTCTGATTAAAGGCAGAATCACAGTTACTAAGGAACAAGGAGGCAGCACCTGTTACAGCCATTCATTTGAGGAGAGAACCAGTTGTCCCTCATTTTACTGTTAACTATTCCATTGAGAAAGCAGTGGTCACCTCAGAACTCAGGGCCATATATGCTCAAAAGCCTCATTATAGAAAGTGATCAGGCCGCAAAAAACCACTTCACTCCAAATGGACTGGACGAATGCTGAGAACCATGAAGGAGCCGAAAACCTGTGCACACCCACTGGAGCTCACAGTACTCTTCCAAGGTCATCAATCCAGAACTCTGACTTGGCCATGCAGTAGGGGTGCGCTATTCCATCACTGCCTGTCTAAATCTGTTCACTGCAAAATGAAGCTTCCTGGAAACCAGGGCTTGAGTAAAAGATCCATCTAATAATAAGTGGGAGACCAGAGGAGTTTATATTGATGCTTTTCCTTAGGTCTGTTTACAATTTTTTTGCATTCTGAAAGTTCCAAGAGGTGCAGAGATACCATGAATGTCCAGTTTTGTTCCTGCATCAGTGAGGTGTCTGGGTCTGGGGAAAGTTGATTTTTAATCACTGTTGGTAAACTGCCTCTGAGGACACCCTTGAGCTGTATGGGTTGAAACCTAAAGAGGACAAGCATCTCTGGTCCAGCAATGGAAGGGATCTGAGGCTTCCCAGACAAACCTTCCTGGGAAATGGAAAGACAAGTAAGGACAAACACAGAGAAAATAATTGTTCAAAATAGAGAAACAAACAAACTGAACAACAGCCTAAATAAATACTCACTAACAAAGTAATGGCTGCAATGATCTGTCAGTGTTCTAGACTCCCAGGCCACATTAGGTAGATATGTAAACTATATCTGTAGGACACAGACAGATGCTGTCAAATCATCATCATGCTCTTCGTCTCTTGCTAAACTTCCAGACTGGAGTTCTCACACCAGCCCCTCTGGTTATGACTGCATTTGAAGATGAATTTTTTGAAGGAGTCATTGAGATAAAATGTGGTCAGAGTGGGCTCTAAGCCAACATTTCTGATGTTCTCGTAAGAAGAAATTAGGACTCAAACATAAGCAGGAGAAAGGTCTGCATGGCAGGAAGAGATGCTGAAAAGATGCTGCCTGTCCTGAGACCTTGATCTTAGCTCGCTCTGTCCCAGACCTGTGAGCAAAGATGTTTCTGATGTTTAAGGAGCCCAGACTGCCTTGGTTATTCATCATAGTAACCACAGACAATGAATCCTCACTATCAGATGTCAGAAAACTACTAGGTGTGAACATATAGTTCATATAATACATGAAAAATCAAGGGGAAGGGCCTTTGTCATAGGTGGAGAGAGATTGGACTTGGGACCGAGATGGTGACTAATGAGGATTTTAGCCTTAAAAACAAAGGGTTGTGAGTGTACCAAGATCATTTGTGTAGCAAATTTCAAAAGCCACGCTCAGTCTAGGCATGTAGGTTACTGTCTGAGCTAGCACAAACAAAGCTCTGACTCTTCCTCTGAAATGTCAAAAAAAAAAAATACAAGCAGTCAAGGAGAGGGTAAAAAAGAAGGGAGAGAGGAAAAACAGCATAAAAAGAGAGAAAGACCAAGAGCAATCTTCTCCCATGGCGTTGTCATGAGCACCCATGCAGCACACTTTACCAGTTGAGTTTAAACTTCTCTGGGGAGTTACTGGATACCCAAAACCCTCTGTACACTTTCAAGCTGCATGTCACAGCTGCATGTCACCCCCATCTTTGTAAGGTTCAGCTCCCTTTTAACAGAATTCCTGAGTCTCTACTCTCCAAGTGGAGCTCCAATATGACCCATTTTATAAGCATGCTCAAACTCATTCTTGGTGTAGTTTCTAGAGGGACACCACTGTGATCTTATTTATATTGATGACCCTAATGCCTTACGGTGCTGCAGCCAAAAAAAAAAAATGTCTTTGGTTTCAAAGAGATGAACAACAGGCATGTTCTCTCTACTGGGTTATTTTGTCATCAGTGTCTCTCAAAGGCCTAACATGTCATCTGTATCGTCACAGTTTAAGAGTCAGTTTGTAATCATGACATAAAGTTTGTCCCTTAAACTATGTAAAGGGGACATCAGCCAAGACCCATTTTCTGTAAACTCTAATTAAAATTACTTTATTCAGTTCTGTGCCCACAGAGTTTTCAACTCTTTAAGCCACAGTAAGATCTAACTAGAGGCTCTCATGCCTTCTGGCAGGCCTTACCTTTTCATGGGCTTGGGTGAGCACTCTCTCTCCAGGTTGGAACAGGTGTGTTTCACATGCATGGCATTGTAGGAAGTATGGGTATAGTCATTTTCATCGCTGTAGTCAGGGCCAAGTAATGTCCGGGCCCAAGTCCCCATGTCGTAAGGAGGAAGGGTTCCTCCAAATTCAGAGGGCAGGAACTCGGGGTGTATTAGCTGGTGAAGACTGTTTAAATTGTTTCCATGTAGGAAAATCTGGAAAGGAAAAAAATAACCAACACAGAAATTTAAAACATGACCAACTGTTTAATCTATTACACAATTTAGCAAAGACAAATTGGAAATGCCTCTGGTGGCCATGGTGTTCAAAGAGGCAATTATGTTGTGCCCATGGCTTAGTCATTATAAAAGGATATTTTATTGCTTAGAAAATGGGCTGCATTGATAGTCATTTTTTAAAATAAAATTTAAGAATAGATTTGACTTTGTTTGCCCACCATGCAGATTTGCACGTACAGTCATCCCCTACTTATTCCTACTAAAAATGGAACAGGGATACCAATTGCTTCAAAATGGTTTTGAGTACCCCCCCATCTCTCTGAGAACTCTGGTCCCATAACCTCTCTAGTTACAACCATCTTCTCAGGCCCAACCAAGAACAACCTCTCACTGAAAAGATTCTGAGCCTTTGTCCATTCTGCTTCTCCTGCCTAACTCAGTCCCAGACGTTGCCCTTGCTGACTCTGCATGCTGTCCCTACTGTGAACTCTATACCTGATGCTTCTAGGTCTGTCCCAACTCATTCCATTGGGTCTTCGGGAGAGTGAGATGATGCTGATATTTTACCCCTTAGTTACAGGATGGTGTGAGTGTATTAGGTAGATGCTCAATCAGTCCCTCCTCAATGTAGAACCATGCCCTGAGGATGTGTTGTAGGAAGTCCTTTGTAGCAGTTTTTCCTTCTCACCTACACAGAGCACTGATTTCCAAGCAACTTTGTGTTTTCTGAGCACACAGTGTATAATGATGCAAAGTGGCCAAAATGAGAAGGGGAAAAACTTCACTTTTCTGCTATTTTTAGATAAATCCACAAACCATATGTACTAAGTAGATCATTGTCACTGACTACAATTTAGAAATTGACCTTGAGAGTTGATTTAAACTACATCTATAATAATGTCGGTTATTATACACATTGCAGGCATAAAATAATTACATGCAATGCATAAGTTACACACAATTAACTATATGGAGTAAGTAAGTGGTACTCAAGTGGAACACCATCAATTACGCCTGGACACGCATGCCACAGCTGGCAATGATGAAATGTAAATATGAGTTTTAAAGTATCCATATTTGGATGTCAGCAACAAACTCCCACACTTTCTCCTGTGTTCACTGAACCTGTACTGTAAACACCACCATAAAGATAGAAGTGGGAAGAAGGTAAGTGTGGAACTTTTCTGGGCACTTCAGTGCCTGGGAAAGCAATGTGCACTTTTGACATTGCAGTTGGACATGGCTGAAAGTTAATAATAATAAAAAAGATTTGTTGTGAATCAGCTAAGATCTTCTGACTTCTATGAAACACACTCTAGAGTGGCTGCTGGAGTATCAGAAGCACACCAAGTCTTGCTCTGGTCTCTACTCTAAGCATCTCTAATCACACAGCCCACAGAACCAGGCCTTAAAGGACAGGATGTGCTGCTGAAGTTGACTCTGTTCTGGGAACCACCCTGATCCTGTAGTCCATTGGAGAGGAACACAGATGTAGGAGGCTAGACCCACTTGTCCTGGGTTAGGAGCTCCAGAAACCCCCTGCTCTGTTTCATTGGCTGTGTCTACTGTGGGAGGAATTCCCACCATCCCCTACTAGGTAGAAAATGTAAGCTCTGGGAAGTCTGAAGCCTTGTTGCAAACAATGTTGGGCATGTGGTTCCTGATGCTGCCCCGAGTAGACGATAGAATGTCTTGTAAGTCCCCTGCTTCTTGGTGCTGGAGATGTCCAGTTCTAAGTTCTGTCCTTGTTTGGGAACAGGAGCTTGTCCTTCTCCAATAGTCCACTATAATGTATAACTCTAAAAACCAAGGTGTATTCAAGGCTTAAGAATTAAGAATCCTCACCCCCTGGCAATGGGCAAAGGGATACCTTATTGGTGGTATTCTTATATCATACAGGGAGAGAGCTGAACACAGTCCCTTATTCGTCCTAGTTTTTTGTCTATTTTGGGAGTCAAAGCTGTTTTATGCCTAGGACTCATAAAAACCAAACCAAGGAAATCAAATCCAGGCAGCATAACATGAAGGAAGCAAGACAGACAGAAAACTACAGGCTGCCATGCTATCTTCAGACCTGCCCTCCAGTGCATGGCACAGGTGGGCTATAAACACCTGCTTGCTGACATGCCAGGCATCGTGGATGGAGGATGCCACCAGGGGCTTGCCCGCCATGGGGCCAGCATGTAGCTAGAGCCACCAAAGTGTGCAAGTATGTCATGGTCAGATGGGAGAGAAAGAGAAGCTTGAGCGTTATGGAGAGAGATGGAACTGGAGACTCCAGGGTGGAGAGGAGTAGCCTGTTGTGAGTGGCCAGCCCTGCCACCTGGGATCATGCTGAGGTCACTGCCCAAGCTATGGCTGAGGGTGATGTCTGAGTCTGTGGCTAGGCTATGCAATGACAGTAGTTGGTGTAGATGTCCAGGGCTTATATTACCACAGAGAACTTGAGAATGTCACTGGTCAGGCCAGCTGCTAAGGACTAGCTGGATATCCAGGAGCTTTGCAGAACTGGCACTGTCCCACACTGGATGCAATGCTCACTGCTAGCAGCACCCAGAAGGAAGGTGGAGCTGGCCCTAATGGCAGGGGTATGGTTTTGGGTGTAGGTGAGTCATCCCTGAAGGCATAAGTATAGTAGAGCTGACAGTGCCATTTATCTGCCACTGGGTAGCATAGGCACACAGGTGGCATATCCCCACCCCCTGTGCCTCACGACCTCTGGCAGCTGGGAAAGCTGGCCACACGATCATGAGCTCTGGAGAGCTAGCCCTGCTATAATACTTGGGAGAGCAGGCCTTGAACCTCCCCTGGACAGCACAGCAGAGCTGACCCTGGTGGTAGGGACACAGGTGAGCCAGTCCTGAGTGAGGACTTGGGTGGCACCTGGCTCTGCCGTTCCTCTCTGCTCAGAGGTGGTGGTAGTGGTGTGTGTGTGTGTGTGTGTGTGTGTGTGTGTGTGTGTGTGTGTGATGCCCTCATGCTTCATCCCTCATCACTTGCAGGTCCAGAGAGCTGGCCCTGGAGTCATGAGAGCAGGTAGTCTGCCCGTGTCTCTCATGAGCTGTAGCACACAGTAGAGCTGCCCCTGGTGAAGATGGCACAGGTGAGCCAGCCTTCAAGGTAAGAGCTGGAAAGATCAGGCCCCATCACTTGATTTTCATAAAGTGGCATGGGTGTGTGGGTGATGCTTTACTCCCTGTACTGGCTAGTTTTGTGTCAACTTGACACAGCTGGAGTTATCACAGAGAAAGGAGCTTCAGTTGAGGAAATGCCTCCATGAGATCCAACTGTAAGGCATTTTCTCAATTAGTGATCAAGGGGGAAAGGCCCCTTGTGGGTGGGACCATCTCAGGGCTGGTAGTCTTGGTTCTATAAGAGAGCAGGTTGAGCAAGCCAGGGGAGGCAAGCCAGTAAGGAATATCCCTCCATGGCCTCTGCATCAGCTCCTGCTTCCTGACCTGCTTGAGTTCCAGTCCTGACTTCCTTTGGTGATGAACAGCACTATGGGATTGTAAGCTGAATAAACCCTTTCCTCCCCAACTTGCTTCTTGGTCATGATGTTTGTGCAGGAATAGAAACCCTGACTAAGACACTCCCCTACCCCTTGCCACCTGTGATAATCAGAAGATCTGGATCCAAGGGAATGAGAGCAATAGAGCTGACCCTGCCTCCTGGTGATGGTAGCATTGGGTGGTCTAGCCAGAGCTGTGCAGCTCTGCTATCACCCAGGCCCAGGTCCGGGTCTCAGAGATGGTCCATCCCAAATCTATATTGCCTGTGAATGCTTGGGACTCATGACAGGGCCAGTCCTGCTGACTCAAAGCTGCAGGATCTCCATGACACAGGGCAACCACAGGAAAACTGGAAGGAGTCCCAATAAGGATCCAATTGGTGGCATCACAGAAGCCAGAGCTCTTGAACCAGAATAATGACTCATTGCAATGAACATTTGCAAATGAAGAGTCGTGGACAGAGGGATATACTGCAGGGCACATTATGACATGATATAGCTTCCACCATGGGATGATTTCTATGCTTTTTGTTTTTGTTGTTGTTTGTTTGATTGATTGATTGTGTGTGTTCATACAATTACATATCATCAGTCACATAACTATAGATATGATTAGGGTAATCATGCTGCTATGTATTCAGATATTAAATGGATGCACTGTGATCCTTAAACACATACAATATTCACTTGTCAAGTATGTTTTAGTAAAGCTGGTGGGGAAAAACGGTAAAGGGTAAAGAGCAGCAAAAGTCATCAAGTGTCCGAATGGCATTGTGAATGGCACGAATGGCATTGTGAAGATGTTTTTTATGCTGTCTCATTAAATTGCTCCAAAGAGTCTGTGGTATAGGGTTTAGTTTTCTCACATAACAAACAAAAAAAGTCAGATTCAGAGAGCTAATGGGCACGTATTTCTCAGCTGTAGAGCATGCCATGCTATCCCTGCTCTGATGAAAGACGCTGGCTTCTCAAATGCTGACTGATGTCATTATTACGTCAAGCTTTATTTTTAAGATTATTGCACTCAACAAACAATGTTTTCAACCTTACAGATGATGGATCTGACAATTACCATGGTCTATGAGAGAAAACAAAAACGTAAAGAACCACTTTTCGCGGTGCTGATACAGGGCGAAATGCTAACTGCTGACATAGTCCATGAGGAAGAAGTAGCAACTAGGTGAATGCTTATAATCCCAGAACTCCAGACACAGAGATGGGACGACTAAGAACTCAAGCCTAGGCGATAGAGAGATGGCTGAGCACATGAGAGTACTTGATGCTACTGCCAAAGACCCAGGTTCTACTGCCGGTACCCACATAGTAGCTCATAACTCTCTGTAACTCAGGTCTCATGGTATCTAATTCCTCTCTGGGCCATCATGTTCATTGTATGCTCGTGGCACATATGCATACATACATTCGGGCAAATCAATGATACATAAAATAAAAATAAATAAATCTTTAAAAAAATTTTGGGGCTAGCCTGCATTACATAATAAGACCTTCCCACTCCCTCCCCAAACAAACAACAAACAAACAAACAAACATATCCCACATAAGAAGCAAATCAAATAGGAGCCGGAAGTGGCTTCATAAACTATTTATATAGGCATTTACAGCAACATTGGTGTCTGGTATTTGTGTGCCTTCAAAGTTTCTTTTGCTTTGTCTGGTGCTCTGAAGAGAACCCATTCAACAGAATTATTGATTAAATACAAGTTATTTGCAAACTCCTGCTGAAGTACAAATGTTCAAAAGTTTCAAAACCATGGTAAAAGTTGCAAAACCATGGTAAAAGTAGGGGCTAAAAACGTGCACACACAGAACAGCACGATAATTGTCACAGACACTCCGGGGACCCTCTCTCCCCCACTTAGAAGTGAAAAGACACTTCTTTTTCATTACCCGTTTTCTTGTCTTGTCCTTAAGGAATGGCTTGATGAGTGTGTACAGGGCGTGGATGTACCAGGGCTGGTTGACAAAATGGACGCCTCCAAAGCGAGCAGGAAAGCTGTCCTAGGAAAGAAATACAAAGCGTGAGAAAGAAAGAAATACAAAGTGTCACTCTGGGTGACAGCTGCACCCAAGGGTCCTCTAGCAGAAGTCCCCACTTCCAGGGAAAGAAAGGGCTCAGATGCCCAGCTCTTGGCCTGGTTACCTTCTCCTGCCTTCCTCTATCATCCCTCCTCCTCCTCCACAGCCTAATGTGCACAGTGGCCAGGCTAGTCTTCCCAAAGGCCAGTGACTGACTTATCGAGGTGCACAGAAGTACGTGGAACCCAGACCATTAGAAGTCAGAATTTTTCATGGCATTGTATACCACGCTTCCATTCCTGATGGCTCTGAATCCAGCTCTCAGTTTCTGCTCTCCCTCCATTTTCTCTCAATAATATCGTGCCAATTTGACAATAGCCCAGAACTTGGACTTGCCAGGAGAGTGAGTAAGTTGCACAAGAAAGGGCTGCACAAGGACCCCAAAGAATCTAAGACTTGAGGTTCTCTCAGAGACCCTGGTCTGGCAACCTGGGCTGTTGGTTACTTTCTGGAGCTACCTGTCCACTCCACCCTGGATGCAGTCCCTCAGGAAAAGATAATGTTGTGTGAGGGCTGGTTGACCACCCTGACAGATGAAGAGCCCCTTCCTCTGCAGAGTTCGCAAATATCAGGCTGAAAAGGCATTTTTAAAACGGCTCTTAGTTTGGAATCCAGGCCAGAGCAGGAGCCTGTGACTCCTAAGCTAGTACGTCTCTCTGAGCTTTAGGGGTTCCCAGGGGGAGGGATCTTGGCGAAGGAGTCTTGAAGTGTGGTTTCAGCAGATTGGGTTTGTCTCGTCTGACGGGATTTAA
This sequence comes from Mus musculus, assembly GCF_000001635.26. NCBI lineage: Eukaryota > Metazoa > Chordata > Mammalia > Rodentia > Muridae > Mus > Mus musculus. The sequence continues at coordinate 9,423,355 of NC_000070.6, read as the reverse complement.
AAGGGGAAACACCTAAGTGCTATTTGTGCTGCCATGCTTGCTGTCAGTGAGGTTTATTGCAACAAACATCCTGTAAAATGTTAGCAAGAGAAGAAGGGCAGCTAAGCACTCTCCGTGGGTGTATGAAATGCCGGGCCCGGCTCACTTTTAGTACAATAACAAACAGAGAGGGCTATTAACTTTTCCCAGACCTCTCCGTGTCTGCAGGATGCTTCTGCATCTGCCACAAGGTGACCTAGATTCAACGAAAGTACATGGAACTGAACTCAAAGGCTGACGTTTGAAAATCTTAAAAATAACGTTTACTTCTACCTAGACATTTTACAAAATAGGAAATAACGAAACATTTTGAGGGCTAAACTAGGGAAGTTCAGTTTATTTATTCACTTTCTTTAATCGTGATTTGTAAAAACCCAATGGAACCACCACTGAATAAAGGGATTGGATAAGTATTTGCCATGAGTGATTTTCTCCAAACATGGCATGGCCATTGCCCTCTTGAATTCTCCACAGATGTGATTACCAAAGGAGATCTTGTGTAGATTCATTTTTCTCCTGAGAAGTAGAGTGAGAGGGGCATAGGAAACTGTACTACAGGGAGGCCTGGCTGCCACTCAGTGCTCGTAAGGCTCAGTGAGGGTAGTTCCTTTCACTGTAGAACAGCCGATCGTCTCTCCTGCATGTGTGAGCATGTTCTCACGCACACTCGTCAAGCTAGACTTGGGTAAGATTGTTTCTTGGAAATGTCTGGGGAGAACGGACGCTTGTCTCACAGGAAGTTCATGAACAGTGGTTGGTGGTCTTACTCCACTTACTTTGATTTCAGAAAGATCCAAGCTGTGAATAAGGTGTGTGTGTATGGGAGTTGGGGTTTTGCTTGTACTAAGCTTTGAACACAGGACCTTGCTCAGGCTAGGCAAACTCTATGTGAACAAGCTACTCCCTCACCAATGCTGTCCTTTTATGTCTAGTCCAAGGCTTAGCAATGTTTTTGGTTCCTGAAAAACAAGAGACTGTCCCTCTAAGCTCTTCCTTTCTAAGAAGGGCTACACCCCAGGTTCCTTCTTTATGGTCCTTTTGATCTCCTCTTCAGAGACATAGCTTACATGGTGAATGTGAGTTGAGAGTGATAGAAAAAGAACGAGCATAGAGCATTTACTTATAAAAACCAAACTTTACTCTGTGTGTGTGTGTGTGTTTTTTTTTTTTTTACTGTAACTAATAAGAATATTTATATTTCTTCTGGTAGTCTTTTGAATTCTATATTTTTAAGTTACTAAAGTGGAAGAAAGTGCTAAAAAGTACTTGAGAGACAGTAGGAAAATCATAATGACAATATTAACTTTTCAAAATACCTCAAGACATTTAGTTTTTGCCTACAAAACCTCAATCATCAAAGACATCAAAAACCGGCCTCTGTCTATACCAAGGGAGGTTGAAAAGAAGTGTTCTCTCTCAGCTACTGTAAGTGCTAATGTGACTCAGAGTCATGTATGTGCCTGCGAGACGGTGCAGGCTTTTACTGCCCTCACACAAACCAGCTAGTGAAAACATGTAAACACAACCACACGGACCCAAGCCTTGAAATTTTGAGCTTGGGTTCAAGTAGAAATGGCCATTTTTCTTCAAGTCCCTCCCATAACGTTTAAATAGGAGGTCTTCCTGTTTGGTGACTGCCATATACAAATGTTTTCGGTAGAGACTGGCTGTGCGTTATCTGTAGGGTGAGGCACAGAAAGAGAATGTTAAAATAAAGACACCCATTGCTGCAGTTTGAATCTGAAATGTGTTCCATGGTCTCATGTTTTGACCCCCAACTCTCTCAGGTGACAGGGATGTTTTGGAGAGTTGTGGAACTGTGAATAGAATATTAGGGGAGGGCCTTAGAAGGATACAGACCAGCCTCACTTCTGTTTTGGAAGATGATATCTAAATCTGTCAATCTTTGGCTACCACGCTCCAGGCTGATCCAACCACTAAGCCTTGAGTGTTTTCTCTGAACCTGTTAGTGAAATTAATTCCTCCTTCCAATGATGTTCTGGCAAGATTTCTGTTGCAGCACTGTAATGACGAGGAAATGACAAATATGATGCTTTCAGTTAGCCCCTGCCTGTGTGGCCCTCTTGGCTGATCACATTAGCCAAGTGCACACTGAGGCATCTCCCACAATCCTCAGGGATTTCATGGAGGTGCATGCCTAGAACAGATCTCAAGTGGGTTAGCCTTGGTTCAATTAGTCCATTCATTGCCTATCATCATTTAGCATGTACTTCTGTGTGTCCATTATACCAAACACTGGGCTGCATTGTGCAAACTGTCCTTGCCTTAAAAGTGAGTTGCCAAAGTCTACTTGCCTCCTATAACTTCAGTATTACCTGTTTCCCTTACCACGTTAGCAAAGGCAGCCTAAACTGTCAGCCTAATGAAGCTAAAACTAAATAAAAAGCATTTGGGCATGGGGCATGCTGTAAAATTCCCAGAGATTCAGAACCTTCATCGCCATGGTCAGCAACTCCATCACCAATACCTAGGATGGAGGTGATGATAATCTTTATGGAGACCATCTGGAGAGTCAGGTCTTCCCCCAAACTTGCATCAAACATGATGGCTCCTTTTCCTTCCCCACTGGGAACTTCTATTTATATATTTATAAAATATTCCACCCAACAGGAGAATACATTTTCTTTACACATTTGCATAGGGAATACACCAAGAGAGAGCAACCCAGGCCAGAAAAAAAAATCTAAACTAAAGTCAAATAAATGTAGTCACAAAGCCATATTCAAAACTGAAAAGGGACTCAAACCAACAAAACAAAACAAATACAAAAACAAAAACAAACAAACAAAAAAAAAACCAGAAAAATCTCAAAGAATTGGAAAGAAAACCACAAGATTCTAAACAATGCATAGATAGATCAAAGGATGTCTCAGGGGACAAAAATTAAAAATATGTGTCACTGAATGAAAATGAAAACACAGCCCATCAAAATACACAGGATACAGCTAGCCTACTGTTCATGGGGAGATCTGCCAAACTGAACGTGTGTTGAACAAAAGAAGAGGGGCTTCAAATCAATAATGTGAAGCCTACTGGAGTTTGGAGACAAAAACAAAGCCACAGCCAGTAGCAGAAAGGAAACAACAAAAACAAGAACAGAAATCAATGGTGTTTAAAATGGAAAAATGGCCAAGAAAATCAATGAAACCAGGACTTGGTTCACTGAGAAGGTATATAAAACTATTCAGCCTTTTATCAGGACAGACAAAGAGGGATATAACAAAATACCAATGTCAGCAACAAAACTGTGTCTGACGCACAGCTTCAAAAGGAGAGTCAGGGGACAGAAATACAGTCCCACGTGGGGGTGTGGCAACTTAGAGGACAGGAATCACTCTTGAATTTCCAAATTGTCATAGCTCATCAGGAAACAGGTAATTCAAATAGCCCTCCAATTACTAAGGAAATTAAAATTGTCAAAAAATATTCTTTAGGCATCTATGGTCTCATTTTTTTAAAAATCCAATTCCATACCCTCTCTTTCAGAAAATAAAAGGGACATTCCCCATTCACTCATGAATATGATGTCAAGATTACACAAGATGATGCTAACAAATCAAACCACCATCCACTATTTAAACTATTCATCCTGAGTGCAAATGAAAAATTCTTCATAGTATATTGGTAAATGGGACTTAGCAATTTATGCAAAGAATTACATACATTATGACTAAATAGGATTTACTCTACCCTACAAGTCTGGCACAATTTCAAAATCAGTCGTAATTTTACTAACATCTTCTAGCTTTTATATCTGGTACTTTGACATATGGGGGTCTTCCTGTCCAGAGAGGGGATGTTGCAGTTAAGAGAAGGCAAATGAGGAACTTGGGAGCTGTCTTCTCACAGGTGCACGAGTCACTCCATCTCCCACATGTCTACTGACCTCTTTCTCAGGCCCTTCAACTCTGCTGCCGGTCTTTACACATAGCAGTCCAGGTTCAGAACCAAGACTACTGTACTGTATGGCACAGGGGAGTCTTTGAAACTATTCTAACTAACTAATCTTAAGCCACTTTAAGCTCCTTTCTCTTCCTTAATCATTCTTTACTATGAAAAATGCATCCCGTGCCTAAGCCTTCTGTCATTTTTTAGAAAAGTGTCTATGTTCAAGAGGTAGGACCAGATAAAGAGACTAGACTTGACTAGTAGACTTAACTCAAAAGCATGATCCATACAACATAGGAAACAGAGGACTAGAATATAGAATACACACACATTCTCACACACACACTCACTGAAACACATTAGTACTAGAAAAACACAAATATATAACCCAATTAGTACATGTATAAAAGACTTGAAGGAACACCCCACTAAAGAAAACATACAGATGTCAAATAAGCACAAGAGACATGTTCTACACCATTAATCATGAGCAAACTGCACCAGAGCACCACACTCCAAACCTGTCAGAATGGAGTTAAAACTAATGACCACTTTGTGGGCTGGCAAGCTGTCCCAGTGATGAGAAAGCTTGCTGCACAAGCATAAGAACTCATGTTCAAATGAGCGGCACCCACATAAAATGTCACATAGAGCTGTACTTGAGCCTGTAGACTTGGTAGTGTGGAGGGCAGAGACAGGAGAATTGCTGAGGTTTACTGGCCTGTGGTTCTGCTCAAAATAAAGAGCTTCAGATTCAGCGGGAGACCCTGCCTCAAGGAATAACATAGACTGTGACAGAACAAGGCATTTAATATCTTCTTCTAGCCTTTTCATGTAAGCAAGCAGTTATTCACAGATGTGTACACATATGCACACATATATCATACATACCGCAAACTACCACACCATATACATGTAAAGAATATATATATCATATATATACACATATATGATATATGTATCCAATTTTCAATGCTGATAAAGATCTAGAGGAATGAATTTAGTCACTTATTAATAGGGAATAGAAAAATTTGCCAATTTTCAGAGTCACTTGTTATATCACCAACCAAATATTTTATAATAATTTAGCCCAGAGAAACTAAGACTTATTTCCACAAAAAAACCCTGTTATGTGCCTAGAAGCCTTATTTGTGGTAGTCAGAGTGAACACAACCAACACAAATAAGTGACTAAATTATTGTGTCCATACCATGGGACACCAATCACCAACAAAAGGTAGAATTAGTACTATATGCAATAACCCAAGTTGCTCAGGTGTGTGTGTGTGTGTGTGTGTGTGTGTGTGTGTGTGCATGTGTGTGTTAAACATGGTGGTGTACATCTTTAATCCAAGCATTCAGGAGGCAAATATATGTAGGTCTCTGTGAGTTCAAGGCCAGCTTAATCTGCACAGTGTTCGCCTGAGTTATATAGTGAGACTCTTGTCTCAAAAAAAATATTCTCTGAAGTTATATACTGCAGGATTCTATTTTTGTGGTATTCTTGAAATGTAAAACTTAAGAGGTGGATAGAGGGCTGGGGGTAGTAGTGGCTTGGAAAAGGGAACTTGAATAGTCCTTATGGTAATGGGATGCTCTAATAATTTTAACCACAAAAGAAAGATGGTTGTTTCTGCCTGCATAGAATATGAACAATGAACAAAGTCCAAGTAAAGCCCTCATTCCAGGGTCTTCTATTTTCCCTGGGCATCATAGATGGAGTTCAGTGGCCCTTGCCCTCTCTTAGTGTGCCCACCATTTTTAATGGTCACACTGGCCATATTTTACTTCCACACTGGCATCGTTGTTCAAATGTCACTTTGCTGCCTTGCTGTGTGTTTGATCAAAACTTAGGGGCACCACAGTACAGGCCAAAGCATTTCGTTTCTCTTTCACCAATGATCAAATATTGTTGTTCCTTATGGCTGTGAGTTACCTTTCCTGCTGGACAGTGCAGCACTTACTGGAGCTGTTATAATATTTGTAAGGCCTGTAGGCTAAGGTACTTTACAACATGGTTCAACGACACATCTAAGGCCCAGAGTCCCTCAGCCTTGGGAAGCCTAGGGAGCTATACTCTCAGCTCTCAGCTGCTGGTCTCTTCCTCATGCTTTCAGAGCAACACTATTAACAGGACTACTAAAATTCAGAAAACTGACAGCTCACCTCATTGCTTAAGATGCCACTAAAATATAAATGTAAGACAGACAGGGATCCCACTGAAGTTCCCTTACTACGGTCTCCTTCCTTTTGTAGAAATTAGGCCCAAGTGTCTTCTGGGCCTAATCTTCATTCATGTAGTTGCACATATGGAGTTCTACAGGCACAGCAAGGACACAGCCTGCACTTAGATTTCATTTATTCCCCTCATGAATGCCCTACCAATGACATCTATTTCTCACTTGAAAGCAGGAGGAGAAAAACCTCTTTAGCAATGTAAATTGGCTTCATTGATGCAACGGAGCCTGTAAATATGCCATATTGCATGATGATGGATTTCTATCATGCCACATAGCAATCATTAGTGTAGAAATAACTATGCATGTGCTTGCAAAGAAATGAAGAACTCATGCAAAAACTGTGCATGAGAGTAGATCTGCATATCACTAATCAGTGTGAGAGAGCAGACAACCTGCTCACCAGGAAGAATGCTGGCAATGATGTATCTGACCACACAGTCTGGCTTGTCTCAGGTTCTTCTGGAGAGTAGTGCTAACCTCTAAGTAGCTGTATCAACTCAGTGTTGTCTTGGATTCCAAGGTGAACAGGCTATTTCTGTATACTGAGATCAGTATGTGTTACAGGTAGTTTCTTCTACGTCTGAATAAAAAATATCTCTCCCAATGAGCAAAACTTCCCTCTGCCAAACAAGTTAGGCCAGCTGATGAAGCTTAGGTTACAACTTAAACAACATACCCAGACCTTCATTTTTCAATTGCTTGTGGATCTCCAGTTTAGGAAGAAATGCTAAAGTCCCATACAAAGGCAAAAGTAGAAGGTGCAGGGTATACTAAAGACATCCCTTCAGTAAGACCACTGTCCAGGAAGAACCAACAGTGACAGTGCCTTCTGTAAAGGGAAGATATGGCCTCGGGCTCAGAGGCCATGCTTTTCAGGTGCTCTCAGTCAATAACTAAACATAAAGATAGGAGGATGTTCATGCCCTGCTATAGCCAAATTAAAAAAAAAAGCCTTATATAAATAACCCAGCCAGGCCAGGCATGGTGGTGCACACCTACAATCCAAGCATTTGGGAGACTGAAGCAGGAGGATTACATGGTCAGCCTGAGCTATAGAGAAAAATTTGGAATCCAAAATTTGAAACATTGTGATTGCAGTAACATGAAATTTCAAAGTTATTTCGATTTGCATTTTAATTGTTAAACATGATGAACATTTTTAATATATTTGATTGCAGTCAGTTCTGATACTTCTATTAGCTAGATTTCCATTACACATTAACTATGAGATCCATAGCCAATTTCTAAATGGCCCATTTGTTTTCTTGAATCTCTCTTAAGTTCTTTATGCATTATGGATATTAATTATGTTGGATGTATAGCTGTTAAAGGTCCTCTTGCATACAACAAATGGGTTTCCTTCTAGCTTGATTATTTCCCAGGCAGAACAGAAGCTTTTTAGTTGTGTGAGGTCCCAGTTGTCAGTTGCTGGCCTTTATTCCTAGACAAATGGGATCTTGTTCACAAAGTCCTTTCCTGCACCTTTATCTTGTAGGGCAATGACTGTTTTCTTAAAGCAGATTTAGTATCTCAGGATTGGAGTGAACAAGTTAGAGTTATTTTTTTGCAGGGTAATACCTATGGGTCTAATTTCATTCTTCACCATATGGACACCCAGTTTTCCCAACAAAATTTATTGAAGATGCTATCTTGTCTTTAAACTTTATGCTTTTGACTGCTTCCCCCAATATCGGGTGTTTGTAGTTACACATACTATTTGGTCCGTCAGTTCTGTTCAGGTTGTTTTTGTGTCAGTACCACACTGTTTTTATTACTACAGTTTTATAATATATCTTGAAATGTGAAATCGTAGTCCCTTCAGCATTCTTTTCTGATTCCATATTTAAAGATGTTTAATTTTTCTATTTCTGTGACAAATGTGCTGATTTTTATTGGGATTATTGTGAATCTGTACAATGCTTTTGGTGGAATGGTCACAGCTAGACTTATTGCAGTTAGGAAAAACTATACTAGTTTCGTGAAGTGGTAATAGTAGGCTCTCCCACAAGATTCATAATCCCACAAGCCCCAGACAGTTCCTTAGGCTTCCGTTCCTAGGCCTTAAGTCCAATTAGACAATGTTTAGTTTTTACCAATATATAATTTCTGCTATTACACAGTTAGGGACATTTTGTCATGCTGGTCCTTGTTGTAGTTTATGTGTATTATGGCTGGCTTCAGCTATTGATCGCTTCTCTCCACTGGCAGCAACCCTGTAGGTGCAACAACATTATGAACTAACCAGTACCCTGAGCTCTTGACTCTAGCTGCATATGTATCAAAAGATGGCCTAGTCGGCCATCACTGGAAAGAGAGGCCCATTGGACATGCAAACGTTATATGCCCCAGTACAGGGGAACACCAGGGCCAAAAAGTGGGAGTGGGTGGGGAGGGGAGTGGGGGGGAGGGTATGGGGGACTTTTGGGATAACATTGGAAATGTAATTGAGGAAAATACGTAATAAAAAAAAGAGACAAAAAAAAATAACACCTTCAAGTACTAGGAAAGTTACTCTTCAGGAAGGAGGATTTCAGATCAGAGCCAGCTCAAACTGCAAAGTCCTCTGTCTAAAATGCATGGTGTCTTCAGCAATAAAGGCTTACCTTCGCCTTCTGGGAGACAACAAAGGGCAATAGTGGTGACTTATATTGGTTTGGAGTCTCCTAGACTCCTCCAACCAACAACCTGGAAGAAGGATTCTCATGCCTAACACTGTGGCTTCTGCCAGATACTCTATGGTTCTTGTGAAAAGAATATAATCAGCCATTGAAAAAAATATGTATACACATCTATTTGCATATTTATTATTTAATCCCTCCTCCATGCCTCTCCTTCTATCTTTACCTCCTTCCTTCTTTTCAGTTAAGTTCCCACCCTTCTCCTATTTTCTCCTTATCACTGGTGTCCTGCTATTTCCTCTCCACCATTCATGCTATTCTCTTCTGCCCTCCACCATTATCCACCTCTCACTTTCTTGGTTTCTTTCATTACTCCAGGCTATGAACTACACTTGAAAATTTGGTGCTAAGAGCCACAGACAAGAGGGTATATATGGTGTTGTCCTTCAGGGTTGAGTCACTTCACCCAGTAGAGTTTCATCCACTTGCTGGCAGTAGTTATGATATCATGTTTCCCACCACATTTACATGATCCATTCATCTGTTGAAGGACCTTCAGGTTGTTTCCATTTCCTAGCTATTGTAAATAGGGCTGTAGTGAACATGGCTGAGGAAGTGTCTATGAAATAAAATGTCCAATCATTCAGGCCTATGCCAAGGAGTTGTATAGCTGGACCATAGAGTAGATTTATTCTTAGTTTTTGTTAATGATAGTTCTTAAACTCTTTAACCTCCCTTGTATCCCTGCAGTGGAAAAGAAAGGATACTGGGAAAAGTGAACCTGTTTAGAAAGGTTCTTTAGAGCAACTCCCATGTTTGCTGTCTGGAAATCAGCAGTTCAATTCACAAGTCAGCAGCAGCAGCTCAATCCACTCACAAACACTTCACAGATACATCAGCAGTCCAGTTCGACAGAGACAGGATAGCAATAGTCATGGATCAGCCGAGGTGGCACCTAGCAGAGACAGCCAGGCCGCAGCCTCAGCATGAGTCAGCATGAGGGATGCAGAGGAACGCCAGGAACGAGAGGTTATTAGCTCTGCCTCTCTCAGCAAAGTGAAGACCAGTGAAGACTCGAGACCAACAAGCATTGCACAGCTAGCTGTACCAGCAAGCCAAGCTCAGGCCCTGTCACAGTCCATTGAGTCCTTTTTATATACCAGCAAACATCATGTGTCCTTCTTTTGCCTCAGCACATATGACTGACTCAGAAGGCATCGCCCTGCCAATCAGCCGAGTTCGCAGAAGTGGTAAGAAACTGCCACACAGTACCAGAAGTTTTTTAGTGCTTTTCTCTCTATGGAGTCCCAACAAACACAGCTCAACTACGCACTGTAAGGTGGACTGATACACGTGAGTCATTAGCAACAACTCATTCATCATGTGTCCTTTCATGTGCTTGTTTTAGCAGAACATCCTTTCACATGTGTTCACTTCAGGAAAACACTCCTTCATGTTTGCCCCAGAAAAACACCACCCAACACAACTGACTTTCCAAAGAATCCTTAGTTTCCAGTTCAGTTGTCCGAATTGATTTTTAGAGTGGCTGCAGTCACACAAACAGTGAATGAGGGCTCCACATCCAGCACTTTTGTCACTTGTTTTGTTGGTCTTAGCCCTTCTGAGTGGGGTAAGGCCCGGGGATCTTTACGGAAGAAGGCCTGAAAGATTGTGGGAGTCAGGGGAGAGGAAATCCTGCTGTATTTGCTGTATTATGCCTGCTAGAATGGCAGGGAAGCAACTCCTGTGATACCTCATCAGTATGAGTGAGTAAATTATACCTGAACAATGATAGCACCAATGGGCATGCTAACACGGAAGAGGGAAATCTCATGAGTCCCTACACCTATACAAAGAATACAGGTACATAATTACACCAAGAAAGGAATGTGCCCCTAATTTGTTATCCAGTAACAAGTAGTCAGCCTTAAAATCACACACACACACACACACACAAACACACACACACAAAGATAATAGTAATATATAATATAATAATATTCAATATTAACATGTTAATATTATATATTAATATGGAATATATATTACATAATATATTAATATATAATATATATTAAACATACTCAACAGGTTGTATTTATATGTGTGTACATTCATGTATATAATATATAATATGTTCTATGTATGAATATATAACAATAATAATTAGGGAAATAACATGAATTTTGAGAGGGAAGGCAGATAAGGAGAGTTGGAGAGATGGGTAAATGATATAATTTATTTTTATTACAAAAATTAAACTAGATGAGGGAAAAAGCAAATAAGAATTTAAAGTAGAATCCTACATATTCAGTTATATTTTCCTCTATAATCATAAAATACAGTTAAACACTATAGCCATCAAGGAGATAAACAAAGCTTATGTGAAGAATAAAAACATGTTCCTGTATTTGACAGTTTTAGGACCTAATTAGCCAGTTGGAACTCCTGCATTTTACTTCCATCATTTTCCCAAGAGCACACTGACAATATTATACTGATGGAAAAATGAGGAACAAGATGGAGAAATAAAATGAGAGAAGAAAGAATAACTGAAAAAAAAAAACCATGAGTTGATGTGTCTCTGTTGAATTTTCAGTAAGGTAGCAGAATACTGACTGTTAATTTAGAGACTGTCTTGATGATACCTGCATTATGCCTGAGGGACATCATTTAGTACAGGAAAACCAGTGCTGTCTTATTGATCTGCAGGCAAGACGTTCATGTGGTGCTGTGGTGCAATAATGGCACAGCTGTTATGGGAAAAGGAAACACGTTCTGATTGGATTTGAGGCCTCATCACAAGAAGGAACTATATACCTGGTACTGTAACCCTGGTTGGGCAAAAGCTACCTCTAGGGTTGGACCTGCTACTGTTGTTTCGCATGCTGTCAAGTTGCCTTCTAAATATTTAGCTTTTGCTCATAGACTTTGGCTGCTTTCAGTCTTGGTCTAGAAGCTTCGTTTTGCAGTGGGTAAAAGTCAATGCAGAGGTACATAACTGGTCAAAATTCTGAGGATATGAGACAGAGTGCTCATTCCAAACAGGATATCCATATCAATTGCTTCCTTTATTTCTTACTTAATAAAGCTCCACATAGGAGAGCTATCTACTTTGCTAGCTCTGCCAATCTCACTGATGGCCAGACAAGATGACCAGAGAGGTAACCTCTGCTAGGACTCGGAGAGAAGGGACACAATATAAATCCATCCACCTGATCACTCTGCATCAGCAGAACTGAACCCAAGTACTGGAAACTTAATTTGCTATAAAGATCACGTCCAGCTTTTCAAACTACACTGACCCAAAGGAGGGGTTATATTTGACTATTAGATAGCAAATACATTATGGTTATTACATAATACTTCATCTTCATTCAAGTTCCCCAAGGACCTGTAAGTGGTAAATAGATGATTGCTGCTCGTTATTTAAAAGCCAATTCGCAGAAAAACCTAGCTCCCTTCGAATGGCTGCTTCACGGAGGAAATCGATGCCAGCAGAGACAGCTTGCTTTATGTGATTCACCCTGCCAGTTAGTGCTTAAGCTCCAAGTCCTGATGCCCCTGTGAGAAGGGAGCTCGGCAGAAAGATCACAGAGGTCATCCAGTCTAAGACATTTGCAAATGCTGGATGTCTAATCAGTGACTCTGCCTTTTGGTCTGTATCTAATTTTGTAACCAGCAAGTCCAGGAATACTTCAATCATAATAGATACAACTTAAAGAGGAAACACAGAAAATGGTACTAGTTAGTAGTGAATTATTCATGGGCTGGGAAGATGGCTCAGTGGGTAAAGTGCCCACTGCACAGGAATGGAAGCCGTTGCTTGGATCTACAGGACCCATGTAAAAGCTGGTCAGTAGGGTTCACATGTGTAATCCCATTGAAGGAAGGCACAGATAGAGAAATAGGTGGAAATCTGAAGTTCTCTGGCCAGTCTAGACCAAACAGTGAGAGCTGGGTTCAGTAGGGAATCTTACCAAGAAGACAAGGTGAAAAGTTCTAGAGGAAGACACCTGATATCAACTTCTGGCCTCAATCTGTGCACAGAGGGATAACTGCACCCACATACACATATGAATACATACACACACAAATACACACACAAACACACACACCTGTGCATAAGAATTATTTGAATCATGTGAGTCAAACAAATGTATTAATAAGTTTTATATTCCACCTCATCTATGATATGTATGTGGAAAATGGATTTGGTGTCATCTTAAGAGCAAGATGACAACACTAACAGAACCTATAGGGATATGTGCTGGCAACTGGGACCTGGGTTCACACAGAAGAGATAGTAGGATTCAGCAGACCCAGTTCCAAGACGCCCACTAAGACAAGAGTTACTATAACGTTTGCATTGTGAGATGTGAATTGTCAGACGGCTCAGCACACAATAGATATATTGTATTATATTACAATATAGTAGCAATATATTCCAGTTTTGCAGCCTCCATGTGACTTTGCTATTTTGTTGGGTGTTAAAACATATATATGCGCTGAAGGCAGATGCCAGTAAATGACTTGAGAGGAATTTTATTCCCTCTTCTTTAGAAAGGTGTCATGGCTGGAACAGATATTAATTACTCCCCTGCAATCATCCAGTACGTTGAGGGAATGTATTAAATCACCCTGGAGCTCACGAGCAGCTAGACATCAATCTACGCTGTTTAAAACAGTATCTCATTCACCCCTTCTTTCTGGTCATCAGTCTGCAGTTGTGAGGCGGGGCCTAAACTACTTCCTGACAACCCCATTGTCCAGAGAAGACTCTTACTGTTATCTAACTACATAAGTGCTTTCAGGAAATATAAAACTTGATTTAGACATGAATAAAGAGTAGATATATTTCCATGTCTAAAGACATCTAAAGAAATGATGGGAATGTAGAATTTACAACAGCCTTGACACATTAATTTATGTGCTGCATAGGTCTGAGTGCTCGTTCAAGGCCACAACATAAAAAGCACAATTAGTTTCTTGGTACATGCCAACTGTTATACATGCCCGGGTACTTTCGTCATGAAAAAAGCAGGATCTATTGACATAAACAAATAGAGCTAAATACTTTAGAAATGACTAGGGAGACAGGAATAGCTTACCTGTAACACTCATTACATTCTGAATTCCACTGTCTGTGCTTTTAACTCAGCTGTGTGAACCTTGGGAAACCCAACGGCTGAGAGAGAGGAGATTATTACTAATAAAATTAAGAAAGTTTCCATTAAAAATGTACCAGCACTCTTATAATATACCCTGGGCATTGTGGCTTTCCTGTTTTTTATTAGTTATACAAATTCTCATAAAAGCTTTATATTTTATACTAGTAGTGAACATTGAACTTGCTGAATGTGACACCACTAAGCTATTCTATTGATAATTAGTTCGTTCAGAACTTGATATTATCTTTTTAAAGAATTTTATTAAACTATCACACACACACACACACACACACACACACACACACACACACACACACCCTTCTGTTGAATGACATCATTACAAAGTATATGGAAAAAAATTCTCTCTCTTAATTTTTAATGGTCATCCTAATCTAGGATTCAATGCATATATGTGTTTATGACCTTTAAGAATATGACACAAAAGCTTTTCTGGCCCTTAAAGGAGTCTTTCAGCACATTACTAAACCAGTGTGTCTACACTTTCTTTCTTACAATTCTTCAGGTTATTGTGACTGTTCAGTGGTGTAACCTAGTGTCTGGGGACTGAACTTTGCCAGACATTTTTCTCTTCTAAGCCTTTATTTTCCCTCCTTGTTAGAAGTTCATCTCAACATGAACATATTGCCAAGCCAGCTCTCCACCATGATGTTAAAGTGTCTTGACTGTGCCGTTAATAATACCCAACAGACCATGTATACCATTGCCTATGTCTATCAGGCCTGTTATTTTAAATGTCCCTTCCTCCCTCTGGGTTGGAGGGACCCTTCTTCTCTTACCCACAGCATTCATGGTTCTTTGTCTATGGCCCATAGAAGCTATTATTGGATGTGGGAACAAAGGCAGAAGCTCTCCTCATGTGGTTCTACTTGAGTGGGCTCTCTGTTAGTGGCAAGTCATTCTCTGGGGTATTCCAAAGGATTGGCCTATGAAATACAGTCCCAGGACCCCTGTTAGCTCTGCTTCCAGTTCTCTGCTTCCCCTTCGTCTAGCTTGCATCAGTACCACTGTTTGGCATCTCAGGTATCCAATCACCATGTTAGTCTAGCAGGTTCCTTGTATTAAGCAAGATAATTTCTGTTTAAATATTAATTTTCCCCTAACTGAGGCAGAGATGCTGTGTTTCCATAAGTACCACACTTTAGTATCCAGATGGGAAGCTCAAGCTATATAATGCAAAAGGTTGCATCCTTAGACTTTTCGGACAAATGACTATAAAGCCTTAAATGATCAGCTTGGTGTCAAGAGTCAGATGACCACAGCTGTCCATGTGAACAGAAAGAAGACAAAGGCAAGGTCTGCTTAGGTAGGACTTCTGTGTATACCAGACGTAGATTATACTTGATCAGAAAATGAAACTCCCACAAAAGGGGCACAAAGCACCACGCCCCAGGAATGCCTCCCCATACAGATCCCACTTTGCCCCAAGCTTCATGGTCATCTACAGCTTCTGTGTGCTCCTTGTCATGCATACACATTGCCAGGGCATGACCTGACAGACAGCAAGGCTCCTGACCAACTCCAAGCAGGGTTCTTCCATTTCCTATTCTTAGTGTACTTGTTTTAAGATCATAGCACTGTCCATAGCTCCTCCATGCAGCCCTCTCTTTACCCAGCTACTTCCTGGAGGGAAGGAGTCTCTGGATCCTGGGTTGATTTCAGGCCTTTTTTTTTTTTTATGGTACAGATCTGCAGAAATATGTTATACTAGGAACATGAGACTCAAACAAGGTTGTGAGTGTATGTGTGTGTGTGTGTGTGTGTGTGTGTGTGTGTGTGTGTGTATGTGTGTACTGATGGGAAATGCTGAGAGACATCCAGAAAGTAGGTACAGCCAGATGTGGAAAAGGGACATGGGGTTAAGGGTGGCAGGCCTCAGAGTATTACAGGAAATGGGAGGATTGAGGGCCGAAAGGGCATAGCATGAAGTGTGTCTGGGCTGTCAATGATGTCTCCTTTAACTGCTGAAAGAGACGCATAGTAACCCAGTCTCCATGTGATGAGTGGTGCAGGATGACTTGTACATAAAAATTTCCTTCCGCTAGCTCTGTGCTGTATAGCTTGTTGGTTTACAGAGTGTCCAGTTTATGTAATCAACACCTAAATGATGTTAGATTCTTGCTTCATTGCTTCAAAAATGGTGTCTTTATAAACAGTCAGGAAGCTTCCAGAACACTGTTAAATTTTGTTTGTTAATTGATGGAATAAACATTGATGAATGGCCTACTATGTACCAGGTAGTGTGTAAGGTTCTACCCTGCCCACAAAAGTGGCACACAGCCTATGGAAGTCCACCGCCTATAGAGGAAGATGGAGAAGCTAACATCTCTTATTGTATATACTTAATGTGGTGGTGGAAATGAGGAGAGGAGAGGAGAACACATAAGGAATGATATTTAAACATGTTCTACAGAGCCAGTCACAAAATCAGAGTCCAAAGAATAGAGAAATCCAGCAATAGAAAGTAGTAGGGCTACAGAACAAATGTGGAGATACAGCAACATATGCTGCAGGAATCCAGTTCTCTAGAACTATAAAACAACATTGAAATGTAGTAGTGGCACTCTTATTTTGACACTAACCAACAGCTATCCAATTAATTTTCAGACTCACTAAACAGGAGAGACGCTATGACTGGCATTGGAAACCTAGCCAGCTGTGTCAGGGTTAGTGAGGTCATGGTTCTTGGAGAAGGATCTACTATCTCCACGTTAATAAACAAGCACAATTCCTAAATGCATTCTAAGTACTTGTCCTTATATCCACAGTAAAGTGTAACTCCCAACCTTTGTAACCCTAAGAAGTTTTGCTTTGCAGCAGATAGCATCCATCACAGAAAACCACAAGTGGTCAAAGCACCGAGAACAACCGATTCTGGTGTACTAGCCCCAGTGAATAAATTGAAATCACAAGCCCTGCACCTAAGGCTTGGGGAGGATCTTGGAAGACTGGGTGGGAAGATTGTAAGAGCCAGAGGACCAGACAATCTGATAGGCCACTGTGTCTCCTAGCAATACCAGGGAAGCTTCACCTTCAACATTATAACTACCTAAACAAGATCTAGCATGGAAAACACCAATAGGCATGTTACCACAGGAGGGGAAATCGTATGGGCCTCTCCCTAGACAAAGAACTACAGGCGAGTAAGGGATACTGAAAGCAGAAGGAGCCACAAATGGATTGTTCCATACCAAGTGGCCAGCTCTAAAATCATATACACATAACAATACTAAACATACTTTACAGGTTGTATTTATATATTTATGTGACACACATACACACCAATTAAATAAAAAGAACTAGGAATTTGAACAGGAGAAAGGAGAGAAAGGGAGGATTTAGAGAAAGGAAATAATGGAAAGAGGAAAATGGATATATTTTAATTAAAAATGAGTGGAAAAAAGTAAGGTCATTAGAAAAAGGTGATTAATACTCAATTTTTCTACCTGTCAGCTATACTAGGTCCATCAACTATTATGCTTTTATGGCAAAGAAACGTTATATTCAGATGGGCTGGGCTGGGATGTGCTGGCAGGGACAGAGACAGAAACAGGGACAGTACCTTTGTAGTCTCTTATTTTCTTTCTTGCAGCACTGGGAATCAAGCCCAGGGCCTGAAGTATGCTAGGCAAGACCTTTACAACAAGGATACTGAGCTAATTCCCAACCCCGTGAGGTCTCTATCCTTCAGGAAACATCACTATATTTGGGAAAGGCAATATAAATATAAGACATAAGTATCAAACAATATGATCCATATACAATGAAGTGAAAACCAATCAGGATCTGGAAGTACCCATGGACTGTCAGAATTATCTACTAGGTAAACCTTTCCTATACATATGAATATATGACAGGGACAAATAGTAGAAATAATGTTATGGGAATGCTATGATATTGTATACCACCCATTAGAGGCATATGTGTATAAGAATGAGGAAAGGTAGTCAAGGCCATACCCAGGTTGGTTCCAGAAAGGAATAGAACAGAATAGAGAACAGGACAGAATTAGGGAGAGAATGTGAGACAGAAGTAGCCAAACACCTATATATCCACTCTATAGTCCCTGCTGTGGTAGGCAAAGTCTATCTGAGTAAACCTGGAAGCCACAGGTCTTATTGCACATCCCCTAGAAAGTTTGTTCTCAGTTCTTCAGGGTCAGGGATAGAAGATGATGACATTTTAGTAACTTAAAATAAACATCATGCAAAATGGTGCTGTGGCTGATTTTACAACCACAAAGCACACAAACGAGATGCAGCCTATGCACACTGCAAAGACAAAGCTATCTGTGCTCCTCTGCTCTAGCACAGCAACACTGTTCAGTAGATATTTACAGAGCAGAGGAGGAGGCACTTGCTTTGCGGACAGTATAAAACAACGTTCTAATTGCTCGCTGCCTATTCTAATTACAAAGCCTTCAAGCTTTGCATTGAAACGTTTTTCCAGTTGCAGTGTAGCTATTTTGGGGAAAGGTGGCATGGAGTGAATGTTCATGGACAAGAAGTTTTTCACTGGGGTGATAAACATATTTGGAAGTTAGTGTCGACAGTTGCACAACTTTGAATTTGCCAAAGTCCACGGATTTGTGCAGTTGAAAGGTATTTTGTTGCATATGGGTCACATATTAATGAAGTTAACTTTAAAAAAATCACCATGGACAGTCTCAACAAGATACATTATAACTCATAAGAACCAAAGTACTGTGCACAGTACAATAAATTAGCCCTATTATTGAAAGCAAGAGGATTTATATTATAATCCAATGCAAATAATGACCTTGGACTGAGATAAAATTTATTCGTTTGAATTGTGAAAGCCATTTCAACAGAATATCAGCATGCAAATGAGCATGGGCTCTGTAACCTGGAGTTGAGGATATTTTTCTCAGCAGAGAACTGGCAGTGGGCTACTGTTTAATTTGGTCTTTGACACAACACATATTTTTTTTTTAGAAGCCTGATTAGTAGTTTTTATATTTTCTATATTGCTTCTTTTTAAGATGTTTTTATTTTTAATTTTTGTTCGTATGTGTGTACCTTGCGTAGGTACAAGTGATTACCCTCAGAGGCTAAGGGCATTACATCATCTTGTGGTGAGATTGTGAGCTGCCCAGCATCGGTACTAGAAACTGAACTCAGGTCCTCAGCTAGAGCAGCACCCTTTCTTAACTGCTGGGCTACCTCTCCAGCCTGTACTTTTTCTATATTTCTTGAAAACCAGTGCCATCACTAGTTGAATAATGGAGCACTGGAAAGGTTAACCTTCTCTAAGGCCACTTAAAAGTATTACCAGGTTACTTAGCTCCATTCTCTACCACATGATGACTTTTGCATCCCACAGATGGAAAACCCAGGCAGAGTTTATACAATGAACACAGACATGGGTTCATTTGAACACAACTCTGGATACTTCTACCACAGAAAGATGGAAGCTCTTCCCTGGCAGAGGGACTTACATTTTTGGTGCAGAACTCTATCAGTTCTCTGTGCAGCCTTTAGTCTACACTTCTGTAGCTGGTGACTGGTAGCAGCTGATGACTACAAGCCTGCACTGTCTAGTAAAGACGTAAGCAGACACAAGTGGCTAGTGAACATTTGAAATACGCTCTGTCTAAATGGACAGGTGTTATAAGTATCCAGTAGCCATGGTATTTTGAAAACTTGGGTTAAGAATACAAACATTGATCCTAATATAAGTGTAGACTTTACCTCTCACCAAGGATGCATCTCTTTACAACAGATGAAGACCACTATAGAATACCACAACCAATCAAAATGCAGAGTTATGGAGTCCAGTACCAATGGATATAGCTACAAAATAATCTTACCCCTAAGGCACGGGGAAGATTGTAGAAGAGCAGGCAGAAAGATTGTAGAAACTAGAGGATCAGAAATTTTGCCATGAAGTTGTGTCTTCTAGAAATGGTCAGCAGCTACACTTAAAGTCTCATGATCATAATAACATTTATACGAACTGAACAAGGCCACCAATGGACATGCCAAAGTAGATAAGGAAATAGCCCAAGATCTGAATCTTATACAAAAAACTGTAGGCAACTGGGAAGTGGAATAGTTGGTCTTCCCCAGGGAAGAGCACACTAATTGGCTGTCCAATGCCAAATGGTCAGCCCTGAATACATACATTATTATATGGACCAAACAGTATAAATTTAGGAATATATATGTGTATACATATACATGTATATACATTATTTAATAACAATTAGTGAAAATAGAAGGAAATGAATTTGATGAAGAGGGCAGGAATATATGTTAGGGTTTGGAGGGGAAGGTGGGTTTGGAGAGGGAAATGGAAAATGCTGGAATTACATTATAATAATATAATTATTATATTATCATTATAATTATTATGATCTCAAAATAAACGTAAAAGCATTAAAGTGTTTTAACAGTTTTTAATATTAACTGTATATTAAAATGATAACATCTAAGATACATTAGGGAAAGTACACCTTTTCTTTGTCTACAAACAAACCCCCTTAGCCTGTCCTTTCCATTAGGATGGGTGACAAAGGAGGATCAGCTCACTGTCCAAGAGTCTAGCCGTGAGAAGGGGACAATGAAAATCAAGATGCATGAAGACAGAGGAAAGGCAAGAACCCCCAACCAAGATTTTATAGCTTGTCATAAAAGGGAGAAGCACTGAGAGTCAGGCTTGAGATGGTGATGTTACACGCTTACACCTTTCCAATCATTCTGAAACTTTAACATCACTTTATAATCAATACTTCTGTCTTGAAAGTGAATCAAAGCTGATGGAAGGTGGATTGTGCTGGAGAAAGTGAAGCCTGGTCCTTGCACAAAGCTAAAGGACTTGATGTCATGTCATACTGGAACAATTGGATGATTGTGGAGCTGAGCCAGATAAAGTAGGCGGATTAAAATCTGCTGGAGCCCTTTGCCCACATAAAGAAGTCATTTTCAAACTCTCCTTTTTAATATGCTTTGGATAAAATAGTCTCAGCAAGGAGAAATAGATAATTACATTTGCATTACATAAAAGATATTATCTTAATGGTCTACATTCATTTCCTTTGTGTGAATAGTCCTAATTAAAGAAAACCCAAATTTTGTCAGAATAACTGATAATGTGCATAAAATTCTTAGTTTCTCTTTATCCCATAAGACCCACTGTATTTAGGGATATTAAATATGTTAAGATATTGTGACCAAACTTCTCTTGAGAAACAATCATTTAATGGGGAAAGTCACAAGAAAAATACAGCAATGGTCTACATGTTGTGATCGTGACATTCATATGCTAGTGGATTTATGAGTACACATACAGATTGGTAAATAATTTAAAGAAGCTTTGTCCACACTATTGAATAGTTAATAACATGTCACATGGCAGAAAACAATTTATATGCTACTTATAACTTAGTTGTTAGACTTTGCCCAACAAAGGTGTGGAAGACCTTTGTCAACCAATACATTCACTGAGAGCCACAGCTTTAAAAAAAAAATAGTGATGTCAAACAGTCTGGGAAAGCAGATGAATGTTCAGCACTGACAACTTTGGTGGGGAAAGTGGAAGCCACAAAGAATCCCTAGTAGGTCTTCTCAGTTATGATTATCAGCTCTGCAAGGTTATCTATGTGTAACAACAGTATCATGAACATCTTTATGCAGAGTGTGTGTGTGGAGAGAGAGACAGGGAGAGGAGAGGAGAGGAGAGGGGAAGGGAAAGGAAAAGAAATAAAACCAAATGACCTGTTCTCTTACACGCGTTCTCGCGACCGGCCAGGAAGAACGCAACAAACCGGAATCTTCTGCGGCAAAAGCTTTATTGCTTACATCTTCAGGAGCCAGAGAGCAAGAGAGCAAGAGCTCTATTGCTTACATCTTTAGGAGCCAGAGCGCAAGAGAGCAAGAGCGCAAGAGCCTTATTGCTTACATCTTCAGGAGCAAGAGAGCAAGAGCAAGAACGAGACTGGCGAAACCCCGTCCCTTTTAAGGAGAATTATCCTCCGCCTAGGGCGTGTCACTCCCTGATTGGCTGCAGCCCATCGGCCGAGTTGTCGTCACGGGGAAGGCAGAGCACAAGGGGTGGAGAACTACCCTTGGCACATGCGCAGATTATTTGTTTACCACTTAGAACATAGGATGTCAGCGCCATCTTGCAACGGCGAATGTGAGGGCGGCTCCCCCCACACTGTTCTAGAGACTCGCATAACATATACAATCTTGGACAATGATATCCTTTCATATCTCTGGTTAAGCTATGTGCCTTTACTATATGCACAAATTGTTATTTGTGTATTTGTATATTTAGAAATTAACTATTACCTAGATATTTGCTCATTTACATTCTTATCTCAGTTCAGTTCATACTTATCTGAGAGATATTTGATTTTTGTTTTGGTGTGTGTTTATGTGTGTGTGTTGAATTGATAATAGATTAAGAACCTATATACAATCTGTATATATATTAGAAAAATTATCATTTTATGAAACTGGGAGGACAGATAATTTGTTTTCAAACGGTTTAAAACTGTAGACACGTGTGTGTGTGTGTGTGTGTGTGTGTGTGTGTGTGGTGTTTGGGTGGATATGATGTACATTTGAGGTATGCGTGTAGTATGTGTAGTGGTGTGTGTACTTATGTGCATGTGTGTGTAGTATGGGGTGTGTTTGTGTGACATATATGTGTGATATGTATATGTATTGGTATGTGTGTGTGGTGTGTGTGTGTGTGCGCGTGTGCTTGTGTATGTGGTCCTCAAAACCTTGCAGATAGTAGGCAGCGTTTCATTTAAAGATTTGCCCACTCCCAAATTATTCACATATTTTCTAACATGTCACTAGTCTGAATTAGGACACACTCTTCATTAGCAGTCATTCCTTCAATGAATAGATAATTGTGAGCACTATTACATAACACTGTCCAGATGACATTTGGAGTGATGCTTTCCAGGTAAGTGCAAAAGAAAGCAGATACCCTCTGAATGGAGAAGTCCCTTTAGAGTGTTTCTATGCTTGTACTGCCCTAGAAAAGTTCTAACTAACTTGTTTTGAGTAAGCTGGTAAGTGTCCTTAGTTTAAAATGCTCTGTGAATTCTCTGGTGTTCTATATGGCTTGGCCTTAAGAATGTATATTACTGCTGAAGGTAACTCATCAGATGAGTTTGAGAGTTGGGATGACCTTAGTTAATAGTGACATAAGTGCTTGTTTCCTGGCACAGCCTCAGATGGGGAATCAGAGACTGGGTCAGTAGGTGGATTCCACTATAGGCTGGGGCCAGGAAAAAGGGAAGACCCGTGTGAGGCATGGCGCTTTGTTATAACCCTTATAGAAATGGTTTTCCTACAAGGATAATCACTGTTGTTGAAGGCCAGGAAAAGCTGCCAGGACTGATGTCATGGAGTGCCCAGCTATCCAACGGGGGCCATTCACCACCACAGGGTGCAATCATGGAAGGGATGAGAGAAAATCAGACTCCAGTAACCAGTTTTGTCCTCTCAATTTCCTTTACTCGAATGCTGTCTTTTGCTTCAGTGAATGTGTGTGAGTATGCCAGAGCCAGGGCCCAGAACCCCACTCTGCTTTCAGTCTACTTGTCCTACTGACTGAGGACAGTTGGGCAAGGTCTTTAAAGATATTGCTCACTTCTGAATGTATAACCAAGGCTACAGAGCAATATTCTCTCTGTCTGTCTCTCTGTCTCTGTCTCTGTCTGTCTGTCTGTCTGTCTGTCTCTCTCTGTCTCTCTCTCTCTCTCTCTTTCTTTCTCTCTCTCCTAGTCTTTGAACTCACTATGTGATTGTTACAGGGTTTTATTTCTATCCCATATATACCCTGTTTCTATTTAAGGTGATATCTCTTCAGAAGAACTTCTGTACATTATGTTTTAAGGTGAAAAGCTAAGCCTTAGGCCTTAGAAAGGAAGTAGTTGAAGCATTAGTCCAAACAACCCAGTCTAACAGACTAAAAACAGTTAAGGCAATTAAAAAATATATATCAAAGTGTACTGTTTGCATTCTTTTCTTTAACATCCTTAATGTAATTTTCAGTTGCACATCTATTAAATCCATGCTTTCATCTCCTCTGGATACCCAATTCCTCTGATAGTAGATCCCACGAATTTTACACTCTGCAAAAGCATCACACATTTCAATGTGAGGCCTGCAGTAGCCACTCAGTACTGCCCTCTGATTCTTGTCATTCTGGCAGGTGAGCTCAATTTGCAGATGTACATTCTCAGTGAGATTCAATAACACTGTTAGAAGACCCTTAAGGGTCTGGTGGGTGGGGCATTATTTGTTTGAGTTTTCTTGTTGTTTTTTTGTTTGTTTCACTTAACTTTTAGTTAGAATATTGACCATAAACTTCTATATTTTTGGAGATCTTAAAATCTGACTAAAAGGCTTCTCAAAAGAAAACAAAAAGCCAAGCTGGGAAAAATAATCTTGTAGCCAGAACTGAGGCCAGCTCACACACACATGGCATGTCTCAAATGAGAAACTATTCCTGTGAGCGGCAGGTGGAGCTTAGCTGTACAGCACTTGCCTTGTAGACCTGGGCGCTGGGTTAGATCTTCAGCAACCCTATCTTCCTCAAAATAAAAATGTCAAAGTAAAAAAAAAAAAAAAAAAAAAAAAAAACCAATCCACTTTCAATACCTGAATATCTCCGACAGATTCAAGCCTTTCCTGAGACTGATAAAGACTTTTATTCTGCATGCTCCCAACAGAAAGCCTTTCCTGAGACTGATAAAGACTTTTATTCTGCATGCTCCCAACAGAAAGCACGGTAAGGTTCTTAACCAAATTACCTGAGTTGTCCTACTCCTCTGCCTGAGTGGTAGAACCACAGCAAAGAGATCCAGCAGCAGTCTGCATTCTTACATCTAACTACAGCATGAAGACAGCCACGCTGTGGTTCCAGAAGGAAAAAAACCAAAAACCAAAAAAGGCATGCTGAGTGATCTGAACTGGAACTAATTAGGCCTCCTGTTCTGCTGAAATCGGACCCACTGGAGTTGGATCTACCTGTTCTGTGCATGTAAATGGTTTGTGTCCGCTGATGTGAACTGAGAAAGGCCAGGATCTTTTAAAGTGCTAGGGTATCATGTCCAGGAAACATCCTATATTCTCCAGTCCCTACCAGTATTCTCACAGACTCTGAGAGTAGAGGCTTATTGATGTCTTATGTACTTATGTCTTCATTCCATGGAGTCTTCTTTGTACCACTCACTCCCAACACCCAAATCAGACCACTCTCCCACATCACTATAACATATTAGTTGGTATTTGCAGTTCTTAGTACACAGTTTAGCAGGAATAACCAGCTGAGATACGCCATGAGAGGCAGCCCTAGGCATCATTCTAGAATCTAATTATTTTCAATACTTCAAAGAACCTGTCTCCAAACACCAACAGTTTAAACAAATGGACAAAGTCAATGGTATATTATATGTTGGTTTGTAATTTCTGTTTCTCACACAAGAAAATACTCCTGTGGGCTGCTGATGTACTGGGTACTCAGTTACATACTTTTGAGAATTTAATAGAAAATTTAATGGGTAATAAAGACATAATTCTCTAAATAATAATTATTTGTTTATTTGTTTATAAAACCATGCTTGTAAGACAGAGATGCTGGACGGACAGCACTCATAAATAGACAACTGGAATCTTCAGGGGAATAAACCAGGAATAGAAAAAAAACTAGTTTCAATAACAAAAAAAAAGAAAAGAAAGAAACTCTAGAAAGCACGAGAGGATGATAGTTTATTCCGGGGGAGCTCATCCCACTTGGAGAGCACCCCGCTTTCATTGTACAGAGAATGCAAATTCAGAGGTTGGGAATCACAAAGAGCACCTCAGGGGAAAAGTGCTGTTTCAGTAACAGATAGCTTTTAAAGGAGATAGAGATGTGTGTGTGTGTGTGTGTGTGTGTGTGTGTGTGTGTGTGTGTGTGTGGAGAGAGAGAGAGAGAGAGAGAGAGAGAGATGGAGTGGTGCAGAAGGAGAGGTAAAGCAAGAAAGGGAGCAGGAGGGGTGGTGGTACATGGGACAAAAAAGAAAGATGGAGAATAAAGAAAAACAAGACAGAACAAAACCCCTAGACACTAAGAATGCACAGCTGCCATTAACTACATCATTGAACAGATTTGCCACCCAATTACACAGATGATCTTGGTGTTCACATACCACATATGTGCTGGAACCATCTCTTTCCAGGGTTGGAGAAGCAGCAAGACCCCGCTTTTTAATAGACCCATGCTGAGTTGGATCCCTCTAGGAACAAAGATTGTTCCCTACTTAACCCTCTCCAGAAACTCAGGACAAGGGTGAGTGAATTATTTTCTAAGTCCTGGCCTGAAGAACACCTTTTGCTAGGGAGGGGGAAAGCTTTGGATTAGACCTGTGCAGTAATACATGTTGTGAGATTCTTGTCTGATTCATACAGTGAGTCTTCCTAGTTCCCTAGAAGGACAAGTAACAGCAACAGCTTAAAAGTCCTGGGCTCACAGGCACTCCAGTGGAAAGCTATTTATAATGTCCATTTCCTGACCCATGGGCCATACCATCTGATTGTAAGGCAAAGAACACCATGATCAACACAGGATGTATAATGCCAAAAATATTCCACATCCATTGAAACACACCAACCCAAAAGATCAAAGAAGGAAAATTAAGATGGTGTAGAGACAGGCTCCGCACCTACTAGGCAAGTGACCATATAGAACTGTCTGCACCTGAACTCAGGGGGGCATCTGCATAAAAAGAGGCACAATTTAATATCAAATAGTAGATTCAGGGGCTGCTTCTTGCACTCTTCTTGCTAACCCATTTTGAGATAGGTTCTTTCAAAGGAAACATGAAAGACCTAGGCATGGGCTCTTGCTGCCTCTGCTTCCCAAGTGCTGGGGTTGTTTGCAGACTGTGTTATTGCAATTCTTTACCTTTTTGTTTACACTCTGCCTTTAGCTGGAGCTGCTCAATTGCCTTTTTGTTTTCTTTATTATTCCTCCCTTCTGTTTCCTCTTTCTTCTTGTACTTTTTCTATTGTTTTAATACAAATTATTAGTTTTAGCTTATTTTCTTCTGTTACCAACTAATTTTAGTATGTACCATACTACTTTTGTATCTTTATTTCCCCAAAGTTATTACAATTGAAGGGAAAATTTGCTTTAACTGGTTGTCACTGTGGTTTTTGACAGATATATGCATCAGATGTAGTTGCCACTAGGCCATTGGAAAGGAACAGCACTTTAAATCTACTACAATTTAATCTCATTTGAACATTGTAAATACTTCAGTGGAAGGATACAGGTAGAAATTTCCAGCCAACAACCTAATCCCAGATGTAAAACTCTCTTATAGAAACACAAGAAACATAAAAAAAATCAAGGCCATATGTTTCCTCCAAAACATACCAGTTCCACAGTAATAGAGTCTAATAAAGATTAATTCAGTGAATCGCAGGCAAGAGCTCAAAGGAATAAATATAAACATGTTCAACCAAACCGGAAGGTCACCAAGTCTCAAATGAATTGAAATGTATATAAGTAAACAGCTGGATAAATAAGAAACTAGCAAGAAATTAAGGAGGAATTCAATGAATAAATAAAAACACTGGGAAACTTTTGTAAAATTTAATGGAAACATTTACAAGTAGGATAAAGTAAATAGAAGATACAACTGTATTGTGTAGTTCTTACTACCCTGCTTTAAACTCCAGGCAGACCAAACCCCACACAAATTCCCTTGGATCCACAGATAAAACAACACACACACACACACACACACACACACACACACACACACACACACATTAACTTATTTCCAACCTGCCTTATTGACTCAATTTCTGGGCACTTCTAGACTTCTGCAGCTAGCATGCCATTCCCAATACTCATAGCTCAGCACCCTAAATCTGCCCTCAGTTTATTATGTTTCTAATCTTCCACCTGGGGAAGCGGCCTATGACCACTCCACCAGAGATCTCACATGGCTGGTCACCTTTTGTCCCTCTGAAGCATGGTAAAAATATCCCTTTCTCTTTTTGCATCTCCTAGCCTTCCTACAAGGACCAGAAAGTTCTGCCTTTTTCCTTTCACCCTGCAATTGGTCCCTGGCATCTTTATTGATCAATCAAAAACCAATTGGAGAATAGGACTTTAAGTATCAGACCTACTCCCTACATACAGTATCAGAGCTTGATGGCAAGAGATAGATGAATCAGAAAATTCAGATCATAATAAAAATACAAGGTAAAAATAGAACATTTAAGGTCTATTAAAATTAGAAAATTAAATTTATGAATTATGAATATAGAAGGAAAAGTACAAGTTAAAGCCATAGAAATATACGATAAGGTCATGGCAGAATTTTCTCAAATCTAGGGGAAAATATGATTATCCAGATACAAATAAATAGTTAGACACAAAGAATAAAGAAGCTGAAAGAGCGTCCCTGAGTCACATTATAATGAAAACACAGAGTATATAAAACAGCATCAAAAGTCTGTTGAAGCTGAAAGCATAACAACTTCTACATGAAACATACTCCTCAAAATAATAGCAGGTTTCTCTATTCACATAATCCCCAATTATGTGCTTATGCTTTAAAAGGCAATAAATGCCCATGCTGGTTAGTATGTATTGAGAAAAGCTATCCTTCACAAATGAAAGAGAAAGGAAACGCAAACTAAAAAAAAATTCATTACCTCTAAGCAAGCGTTAAAAAAAGATTCCTGAAAAGAGAAAGATAAACACAACTATAAGGTCACAGGAATAAAATAAATTTCATTATCACAGCTGAGTAAATAAGAATTAGGGAACTACCAGATATTTAAAAAAAAAACAATGAAGAAATAGGAATGAATATATTCTTTTTAATAATAAATTAGAATCTAAATGATCTCAATTATCCAATTAAAGTTACAAACTCCGAGACTATATTAAAAAACAAGAGTCCACCTAATATTATCCATGTAAAACATATGTCATTGACAAAGACAAATAGCCCTATGAAGAAATGACATTCCAAGTAAAAAGAATTGGCAACCAAGTAGGCATGCTAATTATATAAATATCAGATAAAATAGATTTCAAACAAGGATTATTATAAATAAGGTAACTTTGTATTGGTTAAGGAACTGTACTGGCTAGTTTTGTGTTATCACAAAGAAAGGAGCTTCAGTTGAGGAAATGCTTCCATGAGATCCAACTGTAAGGCATTTCCTCAATTAGTGATCAAGGGGGAAAGGCCCCTTGTGGGTGGAACCATCTCTGGACTGGTAGTCTTGGCTCTATAAGTGAGCAGGCTGAGCAAGCCAGGGGAAGCAAGCCAGTAAAGAACATCCCTCCGTGGCCTCTGCATCAGCTCCTGCTCCCTGACCTGCTTGAATTCCAGTCCTGACTTCTTTCAGTGATGAACAGCAATGTGGAAGTGTAAGCTGAATAAACCCTTTCCTCCCCGTTTCTTTGTCATGATGTTTGTGCAGGAATAGAAACCCTGATTAAGACAGGAACCAATCTACTAAAAGAAGATAATAATTATAAACATATACCCATCCAATATTGATGTCCCAGATTTCATAAACAAACATTGTAGAATGTAAGGTTCAGACACACACCTCAACACAATAATAGTATATTATTTAGTTACCCACTCAAGCCAATGGACTGGTCATCAGACCAAAGGTCAACAAAAACACACCAAAGCTATAAGAATATACTTTCTTTTCAGTAGAATACTGTGGACTTCTAAGGTAAAGTGGACCATGTTTTAGGACCCAGAGTAATACATTAAGAAATTTATGAAAATTAAAACGATTTCTTATTTTCTGTCTGATCATGCTGGAATAAAATTGGAAATAGATAGCAAGAGAAACTATAGGAAATATAAAAACTCATGGAGCCTGAACAACGCACAACTAAATCATGAAAGGGTCATGAAAGAAAAATCAGGAGGGAAACTCAAGCAAACTCACAAAATCAAATTAAAATTAAAACACAACTTACTAGAAACTGTAGGACGACTTGAAATGAGTCCTAATGGCTATAGATGCTTATATTAAAAAGATCAGAGTGATCTCAAGTAAGTTACTCAATAATGCACCTTTAAGTCTTAGAAAATCAAGCAAAAGCAAATGCAAGATCAGTATATGTATGTACATATAATGACATCTGTATCAGTATATGGATAAAGTCGAAGACAGAAATGGACAGAATGTAACTTTAAAAATGGAAGGAAATCAATATAAAAGATTTGGTTCTTTGAAAAGATGGATCATTTTGACAAGCTTTAGCCAAACTAGCTAAATTAAAGAGAGCGTCTATGTTAATAAAATTAGAGTTGAAAGGAGAGATAAAGTAACAGATCTCTATGAAGCTCAGAAGCATCATTAGGCTGTATTTTGAAAACTTATATTCCAAAACATTTGAAACTCTAACAAAAAATAGAAAAATTTCTAGACATATACTAAAATAAAACCAAGAGGATATGAACAACTAAAACACATGTATAATAAGCAACAAGACTGAGCAGTAAGGAAAGTCTCCCATCTAAGAACAGCTTCAGCCCAGATGGAGTCAATGCTTGACTTCTAGGTCTATCCTACCAGATCTTCTGGAATGCTCCTCAAGCTGCCCCATAAAATAGAAGGGAACGGATGCTACTGTACTGAAACATTTTCTCAGCCAATCTTACCCTAATACCAGAAACAGACCAGGACACAACAAACAAAATAATAGACCAATCTCCCCCCCCCCAAAAGCTAAAATTTGCAATAAAATACTTGTAAACTTGAGACTAGAGAGATGGCTCAGCTATTAAGAGCAATTGCTGTTCTTCCAGAGGATATGAGTTTGGTTTCCAGCACCCACATGGAGGTTTACAATCACCTGTGACTCCAGTTCAAAGAAATCTCATGCCCTTGTCTGGCCCTTTTTAGGCACCAGGCTTGTATGGTGTACATACAGTTATGTGGGCAAAACATAAATATATGTACAATAAAAATAAATAATTGGAGGCATGAAGTTTTTGTGCGTTTTGCAAAGGTTATCTTTGTTATTGAAATGCTGATTTATCTGCCCTCATATCTTGTTTCAATCCTGACATGGCCTTGTCATGTTTATTCTTAGAAGCTCCTGTCTCAAGTTTGTATAAACATTGTTCCACACTCATTCTCTGTCTTTCTAGTAAAAGCCAAAGAGCCAGTACAGAGCTTCAGAAAGAATACTGGGGACTTCTGAGTCTAGGAGAGTGGAGAGAGCCGGGAAGTGGGAGGGGGCTGCAAGGGTAAGCCAAGGCCGAGGAAAATCCCAGAAGCGAGATGGAATCCCAGAAAGAGGGGAAAATGCAGATATGATGGGCATAGGGTCTAGGAGGAGTCTGACCAGCTGGGAGGTGTGAATGGACTAAGAATTGCTCACTGTTTGGCTCAAGGCAATTTTAATAAATCTTAGTCTCTCCGTGTGATTATTGGGGAGCTAACTAGCAAAGGTTAAAGAATAACTTCCACTATGCTAATTTTATGAATCAATATTAATATAGTAATCATTTTACAATAAATCTTTTAAAAATACTTGCAAACTGGGTTTAAGATCACTTAAAAATCATTTATCATTAGTGGCTTCCCACATGGGTGCAATGGCATTCATCATACATGAATCAATAAATACATCAGTGACGCATCACATTAGTAGACTCAGAGACAGAATCACACGATCACCTCAGCAGATGCAGAGAAGACCTTGACAAAGTCCACGATTCAAAACCCCTAAAAGTTAGTAAGAGAAGGAATATACTTCCACATCCAATGAAGACTATTTTGATAAGCCCATAGCCAACAGAAATGGGGAAAACTGAAGGCATTTCCATTAACATCAGAAAGGAGATAAAGGTATCCATTTTCTCCTTTTTCAATATAATGCTCAGACTCTTAGCTAGAGCCATAAGAGAAGAGAAAGAGTCAAAGAGATAGAGACAGGAAAGGAAGAAATTAAAATATCCTTATTTGCAGATGATATGTTTATACATATACGGATTCTAGACACTCCACTACAAAACTTTAGAACCCAAAAAACCAAATTTTCAGAAACAAAACAAAACAGGATTAAAAGTCAACACAGAATAAATCAGGAAGGCTGGTAAGAGAGTTTAAGGGTTAAAGCCACTGCTATGCAAGGATGATGATGGAGTTTAGAATATACATGAAAGGAACAGTGTGCTGCCTGACAGATTTCAACCCTCAGAAGATACAGAGAGATCCATGCATCAGTTTGGCTAGCCTGAATAGCCATGCCAACGAGCTTTGATTTTAATTGAGAGGCTGTGCCTCAATGAATCCGGTAGAGAATGGTTGAGGAATGCCTCCTATCATCAACCTGTGGCTTCCACAGACATGTGCACACACATGATGCACATCTGTATACACACAGTACCCATACTCAATCAATACACACACACATACCATATACACGAATACATGGAAAAAATCAAATACTTTATGATAAGCTGTTAATGTACATTCTGAGAAAGAGAGAAGAAAAATATTTCTACATGTATTCGCTTCAAATAAATAAACAAACAAAATAAAACAAAATAACAAACTTCAGCACAAAGCTAACCACAGAAACAAAAGACCTCTGCAATGAAAATGTTAAAACACCAAATAAAGCTATTGAAAAAGACAGACAGGCCTCCCAAGCTCATGGACTGGTACAATAAATATTATAAAGATGGCTGTTACCAAAATTGCTGTACAAATTCAATGCAATCCCCATCAAAATTTCATAAAATATTTTGCCAAACTAGAAACATTGATTCTCGAGTTCACAAGGAAACACAAAAGACTCAAACAGTCAAACAACCCTAAACAAAAAGAACACTGCTGGAGATACCGCAAGATTTGAAGTCATATTTCTGATCTGTTGTAACAAAACCAGCATGATACTGAACAAAAATAGAAACACAGACCATAGAAGACAGCACAGCATGGCTTCTCACAGTTTTTCATTCATGTCCCCGCTTTCATCCGAGTCATAAGGTGGCCTTGGTTACATAGTCACATGAAATAGGTACACAAATAAAACTTTTATTGACAGTAAATCACAAGAATTTATTTTAAAGCAACTCTTTACAATGATACAAATGTACTGTGATGAAAGCAAATTTACATATTAATGAGATGGAGATGCTGATCTATATTTATATAAAGAATTACATCTTGGCTGAATATTTATGTTGCAGAACATAGAAGATCTTTGCTCTACTGATTGATGATTTTATTTTATCATCAACGCTAAGAGTACAACTTCATCTAATGTATAGAACAAAACTGCAGAAGTGTATTCAGGGCCATTTAAGAAATCATTGGAAA